>NW_020884879.1:8197616-8389682 GCF_003945725.1 Corapipo altera | reverse complement strand
TATATATATATATATATATATATATATATATATATATATATATCCCAAATCAGTAGCCCGAGATCTAGTAACTAGAGAGTTAGCAAAGGAAATATATCACCACTCTCCTTGGGACAACTGAGAGTTGCTCCGGGACGATCGCCGGCAACCTCCGTCTCCCAAGGTCGACAAGGCCTCACCAGGCCTCGCTCCCCAACACGGCAGACTCAACAGCAGGGAACCTGCACCTCCAAACCGCCGGAAGGAAAAGAGCAAAAGCCTCTCCTCCTTTCTTCTTATAATCTGGCTTACGTAAAAATCGTAGGGAATACTGGGTAAATCTGGCCCCTTCCTTGGTTACAAACTGGTCACCAAGGAAGGCCTAGCCCAAACCACCACAGTCACATATTCTATTCGGTAATGTCAGCAGGCCTTTTCCAAAGATTAGTCCAAGAGGGATCAAGAAACTGATGGTAAGAGCAGTAAGCTGATCATATCCTTATAGGGATGGAAGATCTGGTAAAGCTTCAGAAAAGCTTAAAAGATAAAGGAACTTGAAAAGGCTGCAAGTTAAACCTTTTGCATTAAGGTGGATTAATTGTTCCTTATTTATCATTCTTCCATTGACCTGATATCCTTCAGTCTTCTTCAGATAAAAGAATAACTTGTTAAACAGCCAATGAGAGTACAAAATGCATTGTCACCTTCTGCAAGCTGACTAGCTTCTTTACATTTGCACATTTTTTTTCCATATTTATCATCATAGCCAAAGTGAATGGTCATAAATCCATATTTTAATGGGAATATGGCTGTACTTGCCACATGTTGATGTGCCTCTTGACTGTTGGAGCTTAAAGGAGTTATGCCAAATCTTACTTCTTTATTGCACTACTTAAATATAAAACCAGCATTTGCACCTAGACTTGCATGTGAGCCCCCCTTTTCCACAAGCTCAAAAAACAAGAATCTTTTTTGTAACAGATCAGAACAAAGTCATAAAACATGGCTGAGGAACGTGTTTGACATGCTAAGACCCATCATATGGAATGCCTTTGCTGTCATGGTTTTGTATGTGCAATCATATTTCCAAGTCTATTCTTCAATAACTGAGCTAATGAAAATAAAGGAATTTATTATGGAAATCAGTGATAATATTGGCAGAGATTCTGCATTAATATACAGTGATACCAAATTAGTTAGATTTGTGTCGAACTAGTAGAAGATTTCAGCCATATATATGACATACACATTTATTATGTGTAATTAAATACATTTTCTGCATATTATGGTTGAATTATTATTCATACACACATATGTGCACTTTATACACATATATATGTAGGCAAGCATAAGGATACAAAAGGTGCATCAAAGTAGAAAAACCTACTGGATTTCATTGCAGATTATTTGTGATCTAATGTGCCCTCAACGTGGATCCTAGTAATAAAATATAGTCATTATTTTCAGTCCCAGACTTAAAGGTAATGCACCTTTCTCATTGCCCTGTGTTGTAGCAAGTTTGTTGTGCATTTGAAAGAAAGAAAGAAACACGGCTTTGCAAAAGTGAAATAAATGTCTTTATCTCCTCACAACCCAAAATGTACTCAATGCTCTCCCAGTATGGTGAAATATTTGCTAGTGAAAAAAAAAGTTGAATTAAAAACTTCAAAATATAGAGATTTTAGGTGTATTGTATCACTAACCAAATTAAATTTATGATTGAGTGCATTATTTTTTTCTTTTTTCTCCTTTTTTTTTCCCTCCTTCTTTCATTTTCTTTATACTCCTTTGAATTTGTATGGGACATATGTAGTTTTCACTTGCACCATCTATAACTGTTTTAAATGAAAAGAAATATGTTGGTTTTGCCAATGCAAAATTATTTTGTAGTTTCAGGCACAGCGTGATTCTTTTTAGTGCTCTTTTCCCTGTATTATTTTTTCCTTTAAAATGTACATTATTAGTTTGTCTTAAAAACCTATGTGATAATGTGCATTTAGAGTAGAGATATAAAAGAGAGAGGATGTTGTCTGAAATTGCCTTTATCTGTAACCATTAGGAAGAACACATTTCCCATTGCAATTTGTATTTCAAGATTATATCTTTTGTGCTGTAAAAACTAGGGATAGAAAAAGTGTTTAGAGTCATCTAGTCCATCTCCCTGCCATTGGAATTATTCCCTATTGTAAAATCGGACTGACTCAACTAATGCAAGTCGGCCAGAGTAATGGAAACTTCATTACTTTTCACTGAGAGACAATTCCCAAAGTTCAATAGTCTTCACTTTTGGAAAGAAGTGTTGGTTCTGAATTTTCTTTCTCACAATTTTATCGTTTTTACTCCCTGTTGTGTTTGCCTACTTGCAGAAACTAGAACATCCTTCTTCCTTAAAATTCCTTAGTGGACATTTTCAGACTTCTCTGATGACCTCCCATAAAACTAATTACCTAAACCAAAGACCTTTGATTATTTTAGTATTCCTCATCAGTCAATCATCACAATTTACTATGTCAATGTCTTTCTTGGATACAACAATATGTTTGAGAAATTGCTCACATTTAATTATGACTCTAAGACAAAAATATTGTTTTCTTGCTATGTGAGGACAGATAAGGTGATCCAAACACACAGTGATGAATGGCCACAGATGAACAGATATTTCTGTATTTTCATAAGCAAAAAAAAAGTCAATCATCATTAGTATTATATAACTCAGTATCTAAAGCTCTCTTGGAAATTCATAGAATCATAGAATTGATTGGGTTGGAAAAGACCTCCGAGATCATCGTGTCCAACCCTTGGTCCAAATCCAGTCCATTTACTAGATCATGGCACTCAGTGCCATGTCCAGTCTGCGTTTAAAAATCTCCAGGGATGGTGAATCCACCACCTCTCTGGGCAGCCTATTCCAATGCCTGATTACTCTCTCTGTAAAGAATTTTCCCCTGATATCCAACTTAAATTTCCCCTGGCGGAGCTTAAGCCCGTGCCCCCTTGTCCTATTACTGAGTGCCTGAGAGAAGAGACCAACCCCCACCTGGCTAGAACTTGCCTTCAGGTAGGTATAGACGGTGATAAGGTCACCTCTGAGCCTCCTCTTCTCCAGACTAAACAACCCCAGCTCCCTCAGCCTCTCCCCATAGGACTTATGCTCCAGTCCCTTCACCAGCCTTGTTGCTCTTCTCTGGACCCGCTCCAGCACCTCAATATCCTTTCTGAACTGAGGGGCCCAGAACTGAACGCAATACTCAAGGTGTGGCCTCACCAACACAGAGGACAGGGGAAGGATCACTTCCCTAGTCCTGCTGGCCATGCTATTTTTGATACAGGACAAGATCCCATTGGCCTTCTTGACCACCTGGGCACACTGTTGGCTCATGTTGAGCTTCCTGTCAATTAGTACCCAGTGGCTTTCCAGCCACTCTGTGCCCAGCCTGTAGCGCTGCATGGGGTTGTTGTGGCCAAAGTGCAGGACTCGGCACTTGGCTTTATTGAACTTCATCCCATTGGAATCAACCCATCTCTCAAGTCTATCCAGATCCCTCTGCAGAGCCCTCCTGCCTTCCAGCAGGTTGACACTCCCTCTCAATTTGGTGTCATCAGCAAATTTGCTGCTGATGGACTCAATCCCCTCATCTAAATCATCAATAAAGATGTTAAACAAGACTGGACCCAACACAGACCCCTGGGGAATACCACTAGTGACTGGCCACCAGCTGGATGCAGCTCCGTTCACCAGCACTCTCTGGGCCCGACCCTCCAGCCAGCTCCTAATCCAGGAGAGGATGCACTTGTCCAAGCCATGGGCTACCAGTTTTTCCAGGAATATATTATGGGAGACAGTGTCAAAGGCCTTGCTGAAGTCTAGATAGACCACATCCACAGCCTTCCCCTCATCTACCAGGTGGGTCACCTGATCGTAAAAAGAGATCAGGTTGGTCAGACAGGACCTGCCCCTCCTAAACCCATGCTGGCTGGGTCTAATCCCTTGTCCATCCTGAAGGTGCTGTGTGATTGCACTCAGGATGATCTGCTCCATAACCCTGCCAGGCACCGAGGTCAGGCTGACAGGCCTGTAGTTGCCAGGGTCCTGCTTGCAGCCTTTTTTGTGGATTGGGGTGACATTAGCCAACCTCCAATCATCTGGGACCTTCCCAGAGAGCCAGGACTGTTGGAAGATGATGGAGAGCAGTTTGGCAAGCTCTTCTGCCAGTTCCCTCATCACCCTGGGATGGATCCCATCTGGTCCCATAGACTTGTTAGGATCCAGCTGGCTCAGTAAGTCGCTAACTACATCCTCCTGGAATACAGGAGGGCTATTCAGCTCTCTGTCTCTGTCTATCTGCTCTAGAGGCCAGTTGTCCTGAGGGCCACCTGTCTTACTGCTAAAAACTGAGGCAAAGTAGGTGTTAAGTACCTCAGCCTTCTCCTCATCTTTGTTAACTATATTTCCCTCCAAGTCCAACAGAGAATTGAGGTTTTCCTTGCCCCTCCTTTTGCTATTAATGCATTTATAAAAGGACTTTTTGTTATCCCTAACTGAATTAGCCAAATTAACTTCAAATTCCACTTTTCTTTCCCTAATTTTTTTTCTACATTACCTAGCTCTCTTCGTAAATTCTTCATAAGTAGCCAGCCCTTTCTTCCACAGTCTGTAAACTTTCTTTTTATCCCTGATTTCTTTCAGAACCTCCCTATTTAACCAAGCCGACCGTCTTCCCCTCCGGCTGGCCTTTCGGCACACTGGTATAGCCTGTTCCTGTGCGCTCAAAATTGCCTGCTTGAAGCATGTCCATCCCTCCTGGACCCCCTTGCCTTTAAGGGTTGTTTCCCAGGGTATGCCCTGAATTAGTTTTTTGAATAGGTCAAAATCTGCCCTCCGGAAGTCCAGAGTAGAGGTTTTAATGATGGCTCTCCTTACATCCCTGAGGATTGAAAATTCTATTATTTCGTGGTCACTATGCCCCAGGCGGCCTCCAACCACTACATCATCCACCAGTCCCTCTCTGTTTGTAAACAGTAGGTCTAGCGGGGCCTTACCCCTGGTAGGTTCATTTACCAGTTGATGAAGGAAATTATCCTCTATACACTCCAGGAACCTCCTTGACTGCCTCTTCTCTGCAGTATGAAGCTCCCAGCAGATATCCGGCAGGTTAAAGTCACCCACAAGCACAAGGGCTGGAGATTTTGAGACATCTGCCAGCTGTTTGTAGAATAATTCATCTCCTTCATCATCCTGGTTGGGTGGTCTGTAACAGACACCCACAAGGATGTCAGCCTTGTTGGCCTTCCCCCTGATTCTGGTCCACAGGCACTCAACCTTGTCACTGCTGACCTCAACTTCAACAGAGTCAAGAGACTCTCTAACATATAAAGCCACCCCTCCACCTCTCCTTCCCTGCCTGTCCTTTCTGAAGAGCTTGTAGCCCCCCATAGCAGCACTCCAGTCGTGTGAGTCATCCCACCAGGTTTCTGTGACAGCAACTATGTCATAGTTTTCCTGCTGCACTATGGCTTCCAGCTCCTCTTGTTTGTTTCCCATACTGCGTGCATTGGTGTACATGCACTTCAACTGGGTCATTGATTTTATTCTCAACTCGGGTTCTACACCCTTAGGCTTATTTCTGGAGAACCCAGAATTGGTGTATTTTGTTTTCTTCTACTGAAGTTTTCCTTGGATGCATTGAAGGGAATATTAAATTCCTATTTGTTCTGGTCTGCAAATTTCTGAACACACTTTATATTCTGTTTCAAATCCTTTTTTCTCTTTGTGCTGTTTCTCTGTCTTTATTGCAACATTTCCCAGTTTATGTGACAGTTTCATTAACATGTTTTCTATTCCCCTTTGCAGAATGTAAATGAAGATGTCAAAACTAAATTTAACATGAATACTGGAAATATACCCTCTTTCAGTTTCTCAAAACTGAGTGCATTACCATTTATCATTAGCCCTTGTCAAGAGACCTTCAAATCACTCCTTAGTTCAGTTCCACAAACTGATTTAAGCTAATTCTGAAATATGCATGCAAAACGAGGCAATTTATGCTTGTATTGTGACACTAGTGATGGTGTGAGGGCACAAAAAAATTATTAATAAAATAGAACACATTTCATGTATTAACTGTGCAACTCACCTAATGATACTGAGGTTAACCCTGATCTCTCCCTCTCAGATCACAATGCTATATGGTCTTTCTTTGCAGAAATTTGTTATAGTCTGTCAAAAGTATCTTGTTACAAGTAGAAATTAAATGAATAGGTGTTCTGTGGGTCCTATTAAACTGCCTATTACATAGTTATATGTAACATCAGAGAATATAACTCAGCACTTCAGGTATTGCTCCGTATTCCTGTGGGTTAGTGCACTGTGACATATTCTGATGCTAATAATTATCATTGACTTTATGGAAATCGTGCAATTACATGTGGAAATAGGTCATGCAAGATAAACAAGCAAAGGTGTTGCTCTAGGCAAGTGAAGTAAACCCACATTTTTAACTTATCTTTACGTGTCATTTTCTTGTAAAAGGAATCCTACACACAGCTCTCTAGTTGTTTAAGTGAATGTGCTGACTCTGATATTTCATAATACTCATAGGTTGATGATCATCAATAGCAATACCAATACTAATAGCATCACTTTCATAAGCAAACAAATTAAGGTAGGTATTCTTCTGTATTCATGGCTTATATAACTATAAAGTCAATTCTAATGGATTTTTAAAATTAAATCAATGGACCAGAGGCAATTATATCAATACAGGTGGAACAAACCCCACATATTTCATATATGCAATCTGTTTCTAAACAGCTTCTGAGATGCACAATATAATGTGCATTACTCATTGCTCCTGAGCTGAATCATCAAGTATAATGGAAAAGCTTTGAAGAGGTATTTTTTAAAAACCAATATTCTTCCTCAGAAAAACAAATTTAGAGCTTAATTGACGATGCATGCCTCCTCTTCTGCTTACTTAAAAGGTTTTCTGGTCTGAAATGATAAATGTTTCTGAGTCAGCACCACTGGAAAAAACTTGTGTATGGAGACACAAGAGTAGGTTGCTTTGCAAGGGAAGACAGCAAGGTAGGCAGAGGCAGTGTCCTTTTAGGACAGAGAGACAATCCTACAGTATCTGAACAAGAATTTCAGAGCAAGTCCAATGACAATCATTAGGATCATCCCCAGCCCACAGGGCTGCTCCTAGTTTTCTTTCACACAGCAAAACTTTCAGTGGGTCTCAGGTTCCACTCCTGGGCCACCCCAGAGCTGGCCTCTGGCAAAGGCACAGGTTCCTCAAGGAAGGGGGTTGGATCCTGTTAAATTGCCTTTTTTTCCCCTTGTTTTCAATTTTTTAAGAAACTGTTGTGATTTGTATATGTTGCGATGAAGAAAGAGGCCTGGTATAATGTCAGTATCACATAGAGATGCTGATTACAGAGCTCATCTTCTCCCTAACATATAATTTTAATGGAAAACAATCTTGCAAGTGGTGCTTGAATGAAATGCAGAAGAATCAAGTCTTCTGTGTATTCGCTGAAGAGGGACAATATCACAGAACCTATATAAGCATAGGAGACCAATGTATCAGTCCCAAAATTAAGGCACTGTCTTTTGGCCTCAGAATAATCCATAGATGTGCCAATAGAGCACATCATTGCTCCACTAGAAGGGTACATGGAAGTTTTTATTCGTGTAGTGTTTGGGGACTTTTTTAACATCTTACAAAAAACCTCTTGCTAAAGAGAGGAGGTCCCTGAGACATCTTTCATATCTTACTACCTATTTCAGAAGAGAGGGTAAGTCCCATCACTGGTGACATCTCTCCCTTTAGAAGCAAATATATCTGGTTTTGTTATATGAATAAAATACAAATCAATTATATGTTTCTAAAAATATGTTGAAAAACACATTTTTCATGAATTGCCCTGGAAGATATAGCTAACAAGAAGCAAGGAGTACTGTGCTTGGAAGCGGTGGCGGAAATTGTCATGGGAGGACAGGCCAGAAACAGACATGATTTGCAGCCTTATAGGTAATGTGTCACATAGTACAAGTCACCCATAAACTTTGACATTAAAACTTTGAATATGGGACAAAGACCAAAATTGTTAGAATTTTTAAGTATTGCTACATTAAGGTAATGATGTATATGAAAGCATTGTACCTTGCTTTAATATAGGGACAAAGCCACATTCTCTGCTTCCAGAACCTGCCCATGATGCATTCAAGAAAGTTCAGACTTGGCAGAGGTGTCAGGAGCTCATAATGCCTGTAAAACTAAAGAAAAATTTCGTGAATTGGATAGTACCTTGATAGAAATGACACAGAAGATGTTTGCAGATCTGTTCATGAGTGTGAGAGAGAATCAGACTGATGAACTTAGAGAAAAATATAAAAGGTGTGAAAGAAAAAGAGTACAATGATCAAGTGTTGCATAGGTGTCAATTTACAGACCAATCTTCAAATTTCAGGGATATTTCTGCATTTTCAACCAGTCTCACTTGTACAGAGAGGAATCATGCTTGGAATGAGCAGCAGAAGTGATCATGAGATGACTGGCCATAACTGAAGAGTTTTCTAAAGCTTTTTCTAATAATTCACAGCAATGTACTTCTGCGCCATTCTGAAAATTCTGTGAAGCGCTTTTAAAACCAAAACAAATACTCAACTCTGTAGAAAGGAAAACTTAAAGTTCAGACAATAGACACTTAATTGTTCTTTAAATCTACATTGTGTGATCTTCTTTTCCAGAGACTGGGAACATCATAACCGAATGGGAATAAAACTTGAAGTGCATTACTTAATCCTTGTTATTTTCAGCAGTGGAAACACAGTATGTTTAATGAACCCAGGAAATCCTGTAATAGATGTATGCAAAAAAAAAATATTCTTATGGTTTTATTTGTCTTCAGTATACAAGGAAGAGTGCAAAAGTATACAGAGGAGTGCAAAATAGGAAATATTAAAGCATAGATAGCTTTAAAATGAAAGTAGGGGTGGGACAGAGCAACAAAAAATCTTGCAGTAAAATGTTAAAGAGCAAAAAGCACAGTGGACCAAGAGAGTAAAGATTAGAAAAACCAAAAACAGTCACAGGACTGCAGTTTCTTTAACATAAAGTCTTGACTCACTGCATATTTGTTGGTTTTGATTTGTTAAACTGTTGAATGTACACATCTATCAAAGAGGTAAATTTCTTGACTGAATTTTATTCTGTGCTGTATGATCTAGGGTTGTAGAAGTGTGCATGTGTTAGAAAACTAATATTTTTTTCCATGTTGTTTTATCAGGCTTTGTGGGACTGATTTTGTTTTTTTATTCTCATTTGCAAGGCAGGGATTTATTAAAAATTAGAACAGATAACCCACTGCTATCCTTCTTTCTGAGTCTTTTAGTAAACATTTATTGTTTACTGATATTTTGTTGCAGAAATTGTATGTATATATGTATTATAATCTCAAATGGGATCATAGGATAATTCAAGTAGAAGAGACCTCATCTTCTTGTTATTTTCACTAGCAATTTTTTTGTAATACTGATTTAAGCAGGATTAACAAAATAGCGGTTGAAGGTCTTAGACCAAGTTTATTTTGCATAACACTGATGAATACTATCTACAGTGGTTAATTTATCACTCTGCATCAACTATTTTTGAGCTTTCAGAATAACATGATTTTTTCTGTTGCTGTTTTGCTAACTCATAGGCAGATTTTTAGAGCCGTATTTCTCCGTTTTCTTCGCTAATTACAATACAGCTCCCGAAGTGACATTCTGAAGTTGCATAACTTTTCTGAATCCTGATTCATGTAGTGGGCCTGGACACCCTTTAAGGAGTATAATAAATTAATTCAATTGTAGTTAGGCTGTTACAATCATTGCAAATTGTGGAAGTCTCACTTCAACTCAGATAAAGTAGGTAAAGGTTCATTACCAATTATCATGTTCATAATTTTAATCTTTAATTATATGTTCATTAATTAAGAATTTCAGACAAATGCAATTATAGTTTAAAACATGGATCATTAATAACTGTAACACTGCATTACATTTTGCTTATTATGCAAATAATTTCAGAGGTCAGAAGTGGTTACCTATTTCAAAGTATATAAGAAACATACTGTTCAACTGTGCACAAAATTGGAAGTTTAGGTAACAGTTCTGAATCTTGGTTTTTAATAATTCACTCTGACTTGTCCAGAGACACAGTAAAGAGGAACTAATTTAATGTTTGCTAGCATGGTGACCAGTCATAAGACTACAGTAACTTAAAACCATGGTTACCATCAGTAATGATGTTTGATCTTCTTCAATGATAATGATGATGTTTCTTTGCACAGGTTGGCTGCCTCCTATTTTATCTCTGGCAACAAATTGGGTCTTTCTCTGATGATTAGCTGAAGATAAAGGTAATATTAAGAACTAGATGCCCCTATGCATCTGCGTGTGTGCAATTGTCCATCTATTTGGTGAAAGTAGTGGCCTCATTTGAAATCAGATTCTTAACAGCAACAAGGAAGACATATTATGTATTTGTTTATAATAAATGTTATTTTTACTATAATTATTCTTGCAACTAAAAATTTTAAGAGATCTATTTAGTTTAATGATTTGAGATTTTTATTTTAATATATCAGTTTGATCATTTTACAGTTCTCCCACGCAGTCTGTCTTAGGTCTTTCTTAGAAAAAATCTCGCTCTTTCTGTTATCTCAGAGGTTTTACTGAAACCCATCAGAACTTCGTCAGCCTCCTTTCTGGTGGTAGCTCCCTTCTTTCTAAAGCTCTTCAAACTTGTTTCATTTTGTGTTCCAGAGTTTCTAATTGGAGGAGCTAGTCTTCATCAGTGTTGGGGAGGCACACAAAGCTCCCCTCCTTCAGGAGGCCTCCAGCTGACATGGAGCACCTCAGAAGGACAAAGCAACCCAACAGCTTTCTTTTGTCTTGCTCATTCACACTCCTTTAGTACACTGGACAGCAAAGAATAAACTGGAGCAAGCCCTCTGGGCTAGTTCTGGGAGAGAGATTGAAGTTCCTAAAAGGGTTATCAAGCATTGGGACAGGTTGCCCAGGGCAGTCTTTGAAAAATCTACCCTGGAGGTATTTAGAAGATGTAAGTGTGGCACTTACATCAATGATCTTAAAGGTCTTTTCCAACCTAAATGATTTTATAATTTAAACTGGAACCGAAATAATTGAAGCTGCTAGAACCCCTAGAACAGCATTCTGCTTTTATTTTAGTTAAACTTACTGCAAATTAATTAAAAAAAATTTAAAAGTCTATAAAACCTCGAGCAGTAAGTAATACCATCATTTTTCATTTCCAAAGGATGACAAGAAATTTTTGCAACTTACCCAAACATCTCTTTCAATAAGATGGAGATGTAGTATGAAAGTCAGCATAACTTTGCAGTGTTCTCTACAGTTGTTTTATTATACTACATGCAGGAGACACTTCCACTGACTTAAGACAGAGATGTGGGGAAATGTCACATGAAAGTTAACCAAGACTAAAGATCAAGGATCACGATTTCCTGATAAACAGTTTCCAGAGAAAATTAATTGGGCATCATAATCTGTGCTTCATTTGTATTGTTTTTTCATGGGTTATGTTCCTCTGAAGCTGCTCAGTAGAAAGTTGAGTTACCTGTTCTCTTTCTGACTGTTTGAAACCTTAGAACAGGGAGAAAATTTACTTTAGACTAGGAGTGACTGAGTATGCTTGGTGTGTAAAAGTTTTGACCAGGATGGCCATAGGTTGTGGCTCAGACACAGGAAGAAGACTAGTGTCTGGCAGGAAAGGCAGAGGATCGGGAAAGAAGACTGGGCGAGGGAGTAGGGTGGGGGTGGGGATGGGGAAACCAACAAAAAAACAAAACCAAAAAAAAAAAAGAAAAAAGAAAATGAAAAAATATGTACACATATATAGGTTGAGGCAACTGATATGCATTTACTGTTACCTAAATACCCATATGAATGTTGTTGGGCTGACAACAATACTGGAGGAAGAACAAGACTGCCTCTTCAGAGACACCATGGTCTGCAGCTGGGAATCCCCTCTTGTTTCCTTTCTGTCTCACTCTGAGGTTTCTCAGTTCCAGTAGCTGTTCAAATAGATGCATAGGTATAAAGTCCTTTTCATTTATTTGTTTAGGTGGTCAGTCTAAGAATAAACGATGTCCAGGATCTGGTCCTGGTCCCACCAAAGATACTTGCCCCTGAAGTCAGTGGGAAGGAGACTATTTTCTCATTGCTAATGGTGCTGTGTTCCTACCATACAGTGTAGGGACAGAAGCTTTTTTCTTGTCATTTTTTTCTTGGGCAGGGGATTCTCCCCAGGATTCCCACTGCGGGAAGAATCTAGGCCTGCCCGTAGATACTCTTCCTTTTTTTAATCCTCTTTTAAAGACTCTTTCAATGCTACTCAGAATTCTAAATCAGTAAGTATTTAAAAATTCATTATATGCTATAAAGTGTACTATATTTTAAGAAATAAAAATAATCCAACATCTGTGTCTGTTTTCTAAGCAAGTCTATTTGGAATTATTTAGGGGAAATACACTTTAGGTCTGCAGAACAGCTAACATTATAGTTCCCTAACGATTTTAATTGTCCCCTCAGTCCCTCACCATTCTTTTCACATTCTGCTTTGAGTGAAACAGATGTTAGATTTAGATGTTTGTGTTTCTGGATGTTTATGCAAAACTTACACTTTCTAATAATGTTCTGGGTTTTCTAGATTTTTCTTGTTTTAATGTTCCCCCCATAGTCTTCCTGTTGTTTTCCATTTAAAATAAAGGTTTTATATGGAGTTTAAATAATGGACAGATATCCAAATCTTAGAAATTAAAAAAAAAAAAAAAGGATTCTTTTTAATTCAGTGCATTGTTGGTCATTATACTCAAATTCATAGACAAAAAAATAGCTAAATTTATAACACTAGTTCTTTGTAACAGGCAGATCTCCTTCATTGCATATGCTTGCACAAAAGACTGCTGGTACAGAAAAAGCAGTAGGTTTGAGCTGATTGGATGGAACCCTTCCCCTCCACACTTTGCTTCTGGATATTGAGAGCAGGAGAGAGAGAAACAAAGCAATGGGAGTTGTTCTGCTGAAATCCACCGTGTGCTGAGTTTGTTCTCTTGAAGTCCAGGTGTTAAGAGAGTTAATAACCCAAGGATCAAACCACTTTGCTATATTGTGCACTTGTGTGGATACTAAAACCCACGGACAATTGCTGTGCATCAAAGAGATTTGATATGTACTATACAAACACTTTGCTACAGTGTTTGTGTTTCCAAAAACTTAAGGGTTCTTGAGATATCTTCTAACTGTGCTGGAGTAAAGGGAAGAGTCTGGAAAGTGAAAGCTTTTTTCTTATCGTGGTTTTTGCCTGACCTAAGCATTTAAATGTGATCTGCTTTTCATCCTGCTTAGGCAAGATAAAAGTGGCCCTGACTTGCCCTAGGGATTACTTTTGTCTTTTCAATTCCTTCAGTAAGCAAAAACTATGTAGTTGTGAGCATGCTGTTTCTAATATTGAGGAGAACATTGCCTTGCAGCATTCTTTTTTGTCTCCATATTTGATACCTATAGTATATGATCTGAGTGTTCTGTTATACAACAAGAGAATTCTCCACTACTTGTTTAGTTTAGTTCTGTGTTTCCTATTGAGGTATTCCCATAGCGACACTTAAGAAATTATGAGCTTGAATTTTGGTGGCTTGTGGTCTCCAAGCAAAGCCTTAAAGATAATATCTGGTGAAAGAAATGCTTTTCTGATTTTCTGAGTTTTATAAAAAAAGAAAATATGTAAGTGAAAATACTTGGAAAGGAGCTTTTATCTCCTCTATGGCTCTCATAAATTCAGTGAAATTCACTGAATATTGCTGCAGCAGGTGAATGTTCTGCTTATATTTTTAAGATTATGCAATTTGTTACTATAAAACTATCGATTATAATCCACTGGATTCAATGCAATATACTAGAATAAATGTAGTGACCTACAGGTTAAGAAACATAATAATGAATTCTTTATATCTTCTTGACTATAAGAGCTTTTCAGAAAAGGATTTTACTGGCAGTTCTTGTAATAGAAATGCATATCCCTGTAATTTCTTCCCCTAATTAACACTGAGAGAAAAGCTTCATTCTAGAGGTATTCCCCTTAGACACTCTCCATTCTTACTATTGTACTTTTATGAGAAGAGCATAATTACTCTGCTGCAAACTGCCACACTTAACAGAAAGTACTGTACATAGTTTCAGTACTTTCAGAAAGCAGAAATTAATACCAGATTACAGAACAGTAGAAAGTATTTTGCACTTACCAGGTAATTTACTTTTCAAATATCATGGTTGTCAAGTACATCTTAGATTGTATTTGCAAATTTATATGAAAATACAATTTTGGAAATCTCACCCTATATCCTTAGCAGCTTCAGAAGAAAACATCTATAAAATACAAGTCAGAGGGAAATCAGTGTATGTCAGAAGTTGGATAAGATAACTAAAGAAACTTTGGATTCTTACTGGTTTGAGCAGTATGGATCCTGGTTTGAGGGAAAAGCTTCATAAACAAAGCTTTTTAGGCTTTTCATATGAACAATGTGTCTATCTTTTACTGTAAATAAAAGGGAAAAAGTATAAAAAGTTTTGAGATGGGTTAAATCTGAAAAATACAGATTTGAATTGTCATCCAAACCTACGCTGAAAACACCGAATTGTAAGGTCCGAAGTTCTTGATCTAAATTTGGATATTTATTTTCCTTTTAAATATATATTTTATAAGCAATTTACAATTAATTTCTTTGTTTTTTTTTTCCAGGTCAAAGCGTTATGACAGATGACTGGGCTTTTGGACTGCACTTAAATTTGATACCAACTCCGTTCAGTTAACCTGAATTTCACTCCATCCTTTTGTGATTGTTTGGCAGTTCACATGAGGGCATTCTTCGTTCCAATAGGCACAACACAAGAACTCTTGATTACTTGGTGACTTTTTGTGACAATCAGAACCAGGAATTGCTGTGTCATATCTTCTCTATGGTGTCCTTAGTTTCTAAACTTAGTTTTGAAGTCTCTGAACTTCTATTTAGCACTGCTTTTTAAAGTAAATACTCATAGCCATCTTTGGTGACTCTTTTCTGAGTTAAAAAGGCTCTGATTCTGCTTAGTATCTGGGATTTAGCTTCCTATCTGCTAACAGCAGTAAGTCCAATTTCTTCTCTTTGCAGGTCACAGTCTTAGTAACCCCCCTCTTTCTGTTTACATGCTCTCAGGTTGCATCTAGGCAATCAATTGTCTGCAGGAAAGTTTTGTAAATCTGTTGTGTACTTTGACCAAAAAAAAAAAAAAAAAGACCAAGAAAACTAACTCTGAAAATAACCTGTAAAACACCTGCAACAAGTGTTTAAAGTATGCACAAGGATATATTTCATTTTTCTGTCTTGTATTCACACTCATGGATTCATTGTTGGCTACTGTAAGGTAAACATACTCAGGTATCTTCCCCAAGAATGCCAAGGCAGTGGAAAGGGTTCAAAAAGGTTTTATTTCAGAGACAAAAACATTAAAAAACTTCTCGGCTCTGCCAGGCAGTATTGGGCCTAAGAGAGAAAAGGCATGGCCCTACCCTCTCCAGGGCTTTTTGTCTTCTCTTCCCTGTTCTTCTCACCTTCTCTTGGCTGCTGGGGCCCTGTACATGTTTGTGAGGGTTATCTCTCTCCGGCATAGCAGAGAAGGATAACACAGCTCTCTCTCTGCAACTGTCTCTGACTGCAGAAAGGAAAAAAAAAACCAAACACCTAACCCTTTCGAGAAGGCATTTTGCAGTCTTCCTCAGCAAAACAAGTTCTACCTTTCTATTACAAATCCTTCTGAAATCTCAACTCTTCCTATTACTTAATTGAGAAAGCTATCTTTCAATAGAGACTTCCTGAGTAGGACTGGATTTTTTTGCCCTCTGCCTTCAGCAACATTCTAGATTGGCTTTAGTTCAGCGGAGCAATGCTAGGAAGATCTATAGTGAGTCTTCAGCGTTGGCCTGACTAGGTTTTTGCTGTGGTGGATTGACTGTGGTCAACAGCAAAGCATCCACAGAGCTGTTCCCTCGATTCCCATTCCTGCAGGATAGGGAGAAAACAAAAGGAAGGTAAAACCACTTGTGGAGTGAAAGAATGCTGGTTTAGTAGGGAAAGAAAAAGGTGTGCACACAAGCAAAGAAAAACATTCATTTACTACTTACAATTGGCAGGTACTTACCATCCAGACACTTCCTAGAAAGCATGGCCCCATCACGTAGTGGTGACTTGGAAAGACAAACACCATCACCACAAACATCCTAGCTTTTCTCCTCCTTTCCCCCATCTCTTCTCACAGAGCACAACACCACCTGGTATGGAATACCCCTTAAGCCAATTCACATCAGCTGTCCCATCTGTATCCCACCCCAGTTTCATGTTCAACTCCAGTTTACTTGCTGTGGGAGGGTAGGGCTAGAGTGAGAATAGTGAGAACAAGAGAAAGACATTATACTGAGCAAACCCTGCTCAGGAAAGCACAAATTCTGGTGTGCTGCCGGCACTGCTCAGTCACAGTCAGGGCCTGCAGGGGCTATGCTGTGCAACGCTTTGTGTCCTGCATTTCACTTCTTCCACCCCAAAGGTCCAAAGGTACTATAAAATTTATAGTACGGAATTAATTAATCCCTGTAAGACTTTTTTTAAGCTTTGTCTTGGGAGATTCACACCTACACTAACAGTCAGCCACAAAAACACAAAGATGAAAAAAGAAATGATAATTAAAATGACCACCAACCTTCCAGAATTGTGTCTATCTTCACTTCAAGACACTGACAGAGACTTTTCAAAAGTATCTTTCTCTCAAATCTTTCTGACTGAGACATGTTTTCAAGCAAAAATGTGCCACCAAACTGGTTTGTCTTACCTGGCCCAGCTTTAAGCAAACATTAGAGCCACAGAGATTGTAAGCACCTCTGTGAAACAGCTGAAGGAAGTAATCCAAACCAGGGAGGTATTAGGACTAACTCTGGAGGATAGTTGACGGAATATCAAATTTTTGACATTCCCCAAACAGCTTTTGAATTCTTTATGCTTATTTTTAATTGTGTCAGCTATTGAAGCATATGCATAAATTACATCAGCATTATGTAAATTCATAAATAATAAATTTACAGCTCTGATTTCAGAGATGAATTGCTAGTTAAAAAAACAGGGTCTCAAAAACTTTATAAGGTAAAAGAAACTCTGTACTCTATCATCAAAGCTTAAAATTAAAGTCTTATGTTTTAAGTAAAAGAAGGAAATTCCCATACCAGA
This sequence comes from Corapipo altera, assembly GCF_003945725.1. Classification (NCBI taxonomy): domain Eukaryota; kingdom Metazoa; phylum Chordata; class Aves; order Passeriformes; family Pipridae; genus Corapipo; species Corapipo altera. Next base: position 8,372,366 of record NW_020884879.1, on the reverse strand, counting down.
ATTATTGCTAATGTTTCACATTAAAAAAAAAATCGGGAAATATGATAGCATATAATACATTTTACTCTCTGTCAAGGTCATAAGATCTGAATGAGGAATGAGAGACTTCAACCACTTTTTCAGTCAGGCAGAGTATTTCATCGGGTTAAGAAAATGGTAGGATGATCAGGGGCAATTTGAAATTCCACTGCCATGTTAGCTGGAACTTTCCCAGAACATTCAAAACTCAATCTAGTGACCATGGCATGAATGCCAAAATTCCCATTAACTTTTACAGGTTTTGAACAAGGTTGGAAGTCACATAATTGCAAATTATCTAGGGTGCATCTATCTCTAGGCCAAAATTAAAATCACACTATGATTATTAGTAGAATGCAATGATATTTTGGTCCTAAATCTAAAACTTTTCAGCTCATGTTTCTTAACAGGTAAGTAGCTGATTTTTTAATATCTCTCTACAAAATAAGTATCTTTGTGACATCCATGTCTCACAGTTCTTGCTATCAGCCAGATAAAAAAACACACGTATTTCTGAGGAAAGGCATGTCTATTTTTATTTTAAAGCCCACCAAGTAAAACTTTCTTGAAAGGTTCAGCAAGGGCTTGACATTTTATGATTAATGGAAGATTTTACTCATGACTTTCAGTAACATGAAGGCAATTTATGACTTTTTTTCAAAGTCAGAGAAGGTTGTTAAGGTACCATAATCTTTGTTAAGGTTTAATTTGTGTTTAAATTGTTAATGAAGTGAAAGTCTGGAAATGCAAATAACTTTTCTTCATTTGGGAAACTGCTGAAGTCAATGGTAGTGTTTGTTCATGATATTTGTCAGATGTTCTATCTCTAATTGACTTAGGGAGAACGGTTTGTCCAAATCACTTTTATGACAAAATATCTCCATAATTTCATTTAACATCATTTTATATTTCCAAGAAGTACGGTATTTTATTGAAATTTGTGGGAAAAACAGAATCCCTTGTAAAGAATTTAACAAAATTTAATTTCAAGGTCATAAAAATGTGTCAATGTTTACACTGTAAATCTTTCATTTGTAACTACAAATGATTCACATGCTTCTAGCGAATATATATATATGTGGCAATGGAAGATACTACCAGGCCAAACGTACCCACAGAACACTTACGTCTATCCTTTTTAGTAATTCCTGTAAACAGCACTGAAAACATTATCAGAAAGTGCTAATGTATAGGTTATTGGCTGACATGTGTTGCATGTCCAGTTAAAAATTTATGTGATTGTTAGCGAACCTAGTAGAGAAGTCTGCTTCTTTTATTCAAACTTTTACAGATTTTTGCTTTTAGCTTTGGAGTGTCCACTAGTAAAATATTATTGTTAGAGAGGGATAATATTTCTCCTTTTTTCTCACTTGCACAGGTAAAAGAACATCCAAAAAATTTCAATGTCCTGATAGCATACATGACACCTCACTATCATTCTTAAAATATGATCATACCAATTCATAATATTACATATAGGGATCACATTAAGAAGCTTCCAATAAGCAAATAAAGGGCAGAGATGTCTATATAGTCCTGCTTATATTTTTATCAGTAAAATATGAAACTTCTATGAATCTATACTATTGCTAAAAACAGACAGAAAAAGTTTCAGAGATAGTTGTGATATACAGAATTTGATTTAGACAAAAGAGATGGGGTTTGCTTGTAAAAACGTGTCTATAGAAGCTTATTGGCAGATAGAAAAGGCACAAAGTAGATGGTAGCACTTGAAAATACCCCTTTGTGTTACAAAGAAAGCAACAGAGATACAGATACTCTGAAGCTGATTTACAGGCTCTTATAGTGGTTTGAATTAGAGAAGAAAGTTTAAAAAATCAGCAGTTAGGTGATATACAAAAGATCAAAGTTTAGCTAGTTATTCTCTATGTGTATTACCTATGTATTAGTCTTAAAAAAATTTCTTCAATGACTCCGAATAAACAAAGCACAGCTTGTAGAACAAGAACCCAGGGTAAAAATGTCATAGCATCTTTTGGTAGTGTTTTATTTCTGATAACTTGAGAGATTAAAATAATAGCTTAATTCATTGGTGTATACATTATTCTTCTATTTCTACATGAATGCAGAGAGACAAAATAATCATAGCTGAATGTCTAGAAAAACTAAAGTAATTCATTACAATACTGGCTTTAGTAAAGTTATGTCTTAAACTATAAAGTTGCATAATTTAATCATTCTTCTTCATCAGTGCAGTTAGAACTCAGTAAATGTGAACATATGGAGAAAATTCATCAATTCATCTAACCCTGTACAATCCTATTTTCTTTTACTCTCATACAGTTGTTTTTTTTTTTTCCTTTCTTTCTTCAGTTATTTGTTACTAATTTACACAACAGCACTAACATGCTTCCCTGCTCTAGACTAATTGATTTGTTCTCCATGTGTTGAACTCTCTGTTCAGTCATCAGTTGCTGTGGGAAATGAGCTAGACAAAGACAGATGTATAACCCTGGACTTTTAAGAGAACATACTTCAGCTTGTTCAGTGCTCTTCTTGGCAAGGTCCCATCAGAGACTGCCCTAAAGGGCAAAGGATCTGGGAGAGCTGCATGGTTTTCAAGGATGTCCTCCCTAAAGCACAAGAGCACCCCACTCCAATGCACAGGAAATCAAACAGCATGGTAGAGGGCCAGTGAGGATGAACCAAGGGCTCCGGATAGATCTCAAAAGCAAAAGTGCACAGAAGGTAGAAGTCAGAGTGAGAGCACAGAGACAACTGTGACAGTGAAACTTTAGAGAACACAGCAAGAATGCACTATCAGTGCTGCCTTTCTCATGAGAAGCTAATTTTCTTTTAGTAAAGTGCTTGCAATCACTATTTAAAAAAAAAAGTTTAATCTCATTAATCAGCAGAATAAATCTTCACAAAAGCTGACCACTGAGAATAAAGTGACAGCTATGACTGTTTGTACTGATGATCTTCCTTTATGAGTAGTGTTGTGTTTCCTTTACTCTTCCTGTGACTACTGTAAATTTTTTTTCCCAGTGTGTGCTTAGCACATCCAGCCCAGGACCAAGTTAATTTAATAAGAATCATTAACATTTATATAGGACTTTATATTCCAAAAGAATTTTGCAAGCATTTATTAATCTTTAGGTTATCTCGGTAAAATAGGTATCAAATTATTATCTTAATTTTAGTCATGGGGAAACAGAATGCAGTAAATTAAATTCATAATCAATACCACACAGAAACTGAATAATAAAGCCAGTAACATAGGTGAGGAGGTGCCCAGTCTCAGTTTCCTAAATGGACAATGTTGTTTACCTTCCTCTCATAGCAGGATCCATGCAGTTGTAGAAGGTTAGGGGTAGGAACAGGACATAAAGTAATCCAGTGGCTATGCAAAATGAAAGTTTAATGACATGGTAATTACTCATTAACATTCTCTCCTAGTATTACATCCTGGAATACTTCCTGGAACTATGCGAACATAAAATTTCTTTCACTAGACAGTTCATCATAGATCAAGCAGATGCTACCAGTGGTATTGGGTTACTGGAAACTATTAGCTTTGTAATTCTTGTCTTCTGTTCTACAAGTAGTGGCTTGGACACTTGAAACGTTACACATTGTCACATTGTGAACACTTGACAAAAAACAAGGAAAACTACAATGTCATTCCTTAAAACATTTTTATAAATAATGAACAGTATGTTGCAAATTCATAAGTATTTAAATAAATATCAGCATATCTATGAATCTGTAAAAGGGTCATTAGTTGAAATTTGATACCAGACCTGTGTCTGACCCAGATGTCATTTTTAAGAGGTTTTAAGAGTCTGAAAACAATATCAAAAAATCCATAGCTGAAAAATATGATAGAATCATATAATTGTTAGAGTTGGAAAAGACCACTGAGCTCGAGTAGAACTGTTAACCTAGTACTGCCATGTTCACCACTAAACCTTGTCCCCAAGTGCCACATCTATACATCTGCATCATCCAAGTTATATTATTTTTGCATGCATTTATAGTTTGTAGATGTTTTATTCTGAAAAAGTAATGTTTTATTTTTGTCACCTAATCCAGAAAAATACCAGTAATTTCATTTTAAGTAATAATTAACTAAGAATCCAGCAAGAATTTATCATATTTATACTCTCTAAAATTGAGAATATTGTTCTTATAGTCAGGAAACATTGTTCACATTTTGATCGATGTTATGGTTTCATATAGTCTTTCATATGCCTTTTGAATTAAGCTTCTTGACACTAGGACAATGGAATCCTATCAGTAATATCAGTGAAACCACAATGCCTATAAATAAAAAGAGATTTGGTTGATTTGTGTTTATTAATGCAAATGCAAAATTTCCTGTATTTTTTTCTGGGAAGCCTGTTCTCTCAGATAATGAAAAAGGCATTATAAAACTGGAAAGAAAGATGATTTTTAATATTATTATAAGGATAAATTCTAGCACTAACTGTAGTAGTTGTAGGAATACTAGATAAAGAAGTAGGTATGCCTCAATGTTCTGTTTCAGTGACTGGTTTTTATATTCTAAGTGTAGAAAAACCCACTGTAAAGCAACTATTGATATATTCAGTTAATTTGATACTTTCTTTTCTTTTAAAATATTTTTCAGTTTAGTTTATGTATTTTTAGATTTTTCCTATGTAGTCTTTCTGTTTTTATCAAATACATCCTGTAACTGACTGTTGATTTGAAGCTCTACTGTGTTTTGACTTCTGTGATCATTAGAATCTTAAAGCCATAATTAAGCCTTTGTCCAACTTAGTGGTACCTTATTTGTCTGATTTTGTTTTGTTTGTTTTCACAAATGAGATAACTTTTCAGTATTTTTACACATATTTTATCTTCCATGAAAAGGCAATTACACTGAAAGAGGATATGGCTGTAGGGAAATTCACGCAGTATTTTTGCAACTCATTTTTGTTTCAGTCATGACAATAACGTTTGCCTCAACCACTAATTAATCCATACCTGTTATCTACTATTGAAATATTAACCAGAGACCTAATTTTTTGTCTTAGCTGAGCAACTGCATTTTATTTGGTTAGAATAAAAAAAAATTGTTAGAGTAAAAAAACCACCTTGTTAAAACCACCTTGTATTAAAAACATTAGTAATTTTAAATGCTGTACTATTCATTTAATATATAGATCAGTCAAATCTCTGGAGTGTTTGATACAGAGGAAGAAGGGGAAGAGCTCTCAACCCTCTTTAAATACAATGTTTTAAAATCTTGACATCTTGTAAAATGTTTCACTGCAGTTTACTCCCATTACTGATAAAACCCACTGTTCTTATTCCTCTACTTATTGAATCATGAGAGATTCATGTTCATCTTTACTGTCATATTCCGGACCTACTTATGAGAAATCTAAAGAGGCAGCTATAATGACTGGTGGATGTTAGTAGCTGTTCTTTGTTTTCACATCAGACCAGAAAAATCTACAAAGAACGCTGGTAAGCCAAATCTGTGAAGCCAAATTATTATTGAATAGTCTGATAGTCAAAGAATATCTCCTAAAGCAGTCCTTTGGGGAATCAAAAAACAATACAGATGCAGAACACTACAAACATTTTGCTAGCAACTTTGAAATATATTTCAAAGTGATTATGCTCTTGTCAGTTCACCGCTTCTTCCATTGGATAGAAGCATTTTTTTGATCTTCTTTTAACTAGCAATGTCTTAAATCAAATGTTTCTTGTTACTACCATAAAATTGAAAAACTGATGCTATTGAAAGAGCCACAACAGATGAATGCTGTGAGGGTGTGTTTGTTGGTTGAGGGTACTCAATACAGAAAAAATACTGCGAAGTTAGGTAACTTATAGGATAAAGTTCTCAAAAACAATTCTGAGAAATGTCTGAGAAAACATTACTTTTGGGAAAGTGTCTTGAAGTTTTTCATTCCTGGCCACTCATGGATCCAGCGTAAGATCCAAAAGTATAATTTTGTAAGAGCAGGACTAATTTTTTTTTTTTCACAGTGTAGTTAAGCTATTTCCAAGAATATTTTTTATTCCAAATGTCTCACAGCACTTGCCTCTTATTTTAGTTATTTATTTATTTTAGGATGAGACCTTGGGTATGATATATCTATAAAACACTGACTTACTTATGTAGAAAAATATATCTACACATCTTCCCCATTATACTTTTACATGAGAATAAGATTTTCAGCCATTTCTCATGCATAGGTATTAACTGACCTTCCAGACTACACCTCAAATGTAGGTGTACACCATGACTACTTTGAAGGTACATTTTGTTTCTTACTAAGATAGCGAGACAGTCTAACAGCAAACAAACACAACAGATTAGTTCCTCTACTTAGACAGGGAAATGTCTTGTGTGATTTGAGATCTACCAGCAAGATAACCCTTCTTAAAGACTGGTTTTCTTCCATGTATCTACATCTAAGTACTTATATACGGAGATCTCCCTCTACCTTGCTTCTATTTCTCTGCCTACATGTGAATGACAAGACAGATTCCTACATGCATGCTAAATACATACACTTATGCTACTTCTTTCCTGTGAAATGGCTGTGCTGTTTTGAAACTGATTAAGTTAAGCTTGTAAACCATCTTTGCATCAAAGATTTGAGTAATGCTGTATTTAGTCTCTCTGCATCACTGTTGATTTCTGATAAATTTCTACATCCTTGCACAAAATCTGTCCAAATTTGGTGATATTTTGGTTCTTTTTTTAAATCTGCGACAAAGCTTGAATGAATTTTGCCGGATTTTATAGTCAAAACCTATGAATATTTTTGCAAAATTTCTCTATTGCGTACACTAATTGAAATACTGCACAATATGTACATTTCTATACTTTTCTACATTTAACAGTCTGTAATATAAATATACTCACAGAAAAAAAAATATCACTGCTAAAGAAATAGAGAACATTAATGTTTATATATAGTACTATGCTGAAAATTCAACTTCATCAGATGACTGGTTAAGAAATTCTTCAATTTCTTAATAAAAACAATTTAAAAGACTACCTTTTCTTTAACCAGGTGCCCATACAGCTAAAAACTGTATTTGCTAGTGAAGTGGTACTCATCTTGCATGTCAATTGAAAATCAGGATTTCCATTTAACATTTAGGATTAGGAAAAAGGATTTTCTGTTGTTTTGATCTTATTGCATGTAAGTTTGAAGCACAGTTGGTAAAAATGATTTTTTACTATTTTTGAAGGTTAAACAAATGTTTTAAATAACTTTGGTAACAAATAAGAGTATTAACACACTTTGTAATAGATTATTACAGCATCTTATACCCCATATTATTTAACTAGGACAAAATCAGTAGATGCATCATGAAAAAATCCTATGGAAAATAAAGTAAAACCTGACATGGTTCCATTTATTTCTGCAATATTTTTAAAAACTAAAGGATTCATAGTAGAGGAGAGGTATTTATTAATTTTATTTGCAATATATTACATGAGGTTCAAACACTTCATAATTTTAAGGTTTTTTCCCTAGTTCTACACAAGTTTTGAAGAACACAAGTATAAACTTCTTGAAATTCTACTCATGCATATCTCCAGAAAGCAAATTATTAAGATGCACAATAAGGAACGAATATAATAATGAATAAATTTTCTTTTAAAATAATATTGGCATGATGAAAATATGGGATCTCACTCCTAGAGAACCTGGCTTTTGATTTATTTGTAAACTATTCATCTCAAAATGTTTTTTATTTCATCTGAAAAGTAGGACAATCAACACATTTCTTCCTAGGAAAGCAATCAGGCATAATAACAAAACCCTACTATGACAACTTCCTCTTGAAAGTAATGAAATATGCATGACAAAAGTATTTTTTTGAAACTTCAAAATTTTGGTTTTCTTTCGGCCAGTGGGGTATGCCGCTGTTTATAGCTGATTTCTTTTTAATAAATACATTGGCAATAACATCACTGTCCATCTCTTTTTCAATTGAAAAATCTGAAACCAATATTTTCAATTTAATTTTCAAAGTGTGTCAAAAGCAATGGCTTGGGGCAGTACGTATTTAGTGTCAGATGGTGCCTGCCACTCTGGAATTATGAAGGAGGTTTTAGAAGTCAGAAATGAACTTTTGCCATTTCACATATTCAGAAATGACTAGGATGGAAATAAGATGTGGCACTCTTGTGAGAAAAATATTTTTTTTTGAGAGCAGGAACCATCAATTACATGTAATAGATTGTCTTGAAAAAAGAATTTTCAGTAAGAAAATAAACTTTTTTTTTGTAATTATTTCTCCTTTTAGCAGTAGAAAAGATTTGTAGTGTTTATTTGAATTACCATAAACTTGAAAATTTAATTTTGAATTCTTAGCAAGTTCACTAGGGGCTCATCTATTTATTGTAGATAATCTTTCTTCCAATTTGAATGTTGAGCACAGTTTATATAGAAGCATTGTTTGCACGAAAATATTTTTTGCAATTAATTATTGGCATTATCACCAATATTTTGCTCTCACTGGTGTTTACAAGATCTATAAAAAAGGATCTACTTGGTTTGCTTGCAAATAGTTGTTCCTTTAATACTCAAACTTTTGTGTTATGATCCCAATGAGAGTAGAAAATATGCTCATTCCCTAATTTGGCATGTGAATTTCATAGATATCAATCTGTTTTCAAGGGATCTACAATGTGAGAAAGAACCATATTATATATTTTGGTTTTAATACGATGTCATTACCCTGCTCTTCTACTTTGGCAAGAAGTTAATACCAATGGAATTCCTTGGCAAAAATGTGACCTCGATACAAAATACCCATGTATTTTTTCCATGTATAGTACCATCTGGATCCTTATAATTTTAGCTTTTTCTCTGACTGTTTTCTTGGCATGCTTAGCTGTTGGATATTCTCTCATGGTGGATTTGCTTAAAAGGACAGCTGAGGGTCAGGCAGCTGATTCCCTCTCGTGTGTTCAAACATAATTTTTGTGTGATAGGATCTTATATATGAATAGCTTAACTCCTATTCATATGTTAAAAAGATTTTGGACAAAGATTTCTAAGACATTTGATATCAAGGCTTTAATTCTCTTTCACCCTTTTTATCAGAAGAAACTGTCATCACTGTATCTGGTATGTTTTGGAGCTCAAAAAAGACAATCAAGATAATTCATTATTATACTAAGTATAAGTGTCTGGGTGTATTTTGTCATTAAATAAGTATGTACTGCAAAATGCCAAATGTATCAGATATGTCTCTAAGTAAGAGTATTCAATGCAAATATTTCCATGGCTATATTTGTGAAAGTAAAATTATAGTTTGATTCTGAAATCTCATTTTGGTTGAAATTAGACTTAAGTTCTTTCCAGTGAATTCCTTTAATGGAAATCAAATCACAATCATCTTCACAGGTGGCCTAAACTAATGCATTTGTTTTGAAAACTTCAAAGCCCATAAACTTTTCTCTGTGAGCAACATTTCATGTTGCTTGGATCAGAAATTTTGAAATTATTTTCCCTAAGTTGCTATTGGCGTTGCTATTACTATTTGTATTGTTGAAACACCCAGAGGTCACTGCCAGAGTGTTGGGCAGTGTCAAGGTATGCAGTACAACATGATCCGTGTTCTGAAGTACTGAGGGCTGAAAAGACAAGGAGCAGATGAGGGAAATTGAAGACTGATTTTAAACATGGATAGTGATATTATTAACTTCCTTTTTCTCCTGGCTCCATGGAAAGCAACACTATGAATAGTATGGGAAGATACAAACAAGATAACTATGTAATCTTCCATATGTATATGTCATACATATACACTTAATATGTACATATGTATATATGCACATATCCACAGATGTTATACCTATAGTCATATTCAGTAAAGTTCAGATAAAACACACATATAGTGTGTTTGGAAATATTTTGTAAAATGATTCTTGAAGTAATATTTAAAAGAAAATGGTAGGAGAGCCTGAGGAAATTGATTGAGAAAGGTATTAATTCAATACTCAGTCGATACCATGACCGATAATAGAATAAGTATTTGTGGAGTGGGAAACCAGACTCCTAGTCTTGTGCTACTTTATAAATCAAGAGTTTTAATGCAGAGAATAGAACTCCTACAGTGATCTGAAAGGGAAGGAAATAAGCTTGAATTTGTTATACAAGGAAAACAGAAATGGTAGGTATGTATTTAGATTGGAAAAGTGTGGTGTGACTGACAATAAAAGTTCAGGACTTTTTTTCTTAGTAGCTAATGGATCTGAGCAATAAAGCTGCCAGAAGAGAGGAAGCTGTAGTTTTTGAAATTAGAGACCTAATCTTCATATTTGGGGGGGAGGAGGGGGTAGGATTTTCAGAAGACTATTTTGATGCATTTTAATAGAAAAAAACCTGGTCTTCTCAGGACTGGAGACAGAAGATAAGATGAACAACAGACACAGATTGCAGAAGCAAAGGTGAACTACAGAAACAGAGCCAATACTCATAGACATCAAGGTAGCTTTGGAAAATAGGGACAAGCAGTAGAAAGAACAACTTGGTCATGCATATTGCCCAAGGTTCAAATTTGTGGTACAGAAGAATAAGAGCAAATGCATGAGTTCAGCCAAAACCTACTTGCTCTTTAGACATTCAAGAGACTCGCATTTCCTGACCCAGCTGGCTTTCCCCAGCTTCCCCAGCTTCCCATGGGAAGGGGAAAAGTGGATAAACCTAAGCTCTTACCAAGGTGGCTTGTTGAGCCTTCAGCTATTGACAGAAGAGACAAGAGGTGTCTCCAGAGTGGATATTAGAAACAGAATCTGACCAATATTAACCTGTAAGTAAGAGAGGCTATAAACTGATAACCTAGAAATTCATATGAAGTACAAGGATGCTCCTCTGGAAAGGGGCACCAGAACAATGGAGTTGATGGGAAAACCATTTTACCATTTCCTGACAAAGTCGTGATTGGTTGACTTTGGATGGTCACAGATGGAAGCTGTGAAATTTAGTTGTTGGTTTTTTTGTTCTAGGAGATTATGTTGGAAAGTCTTCAGTTTTATAGAGGTGACACACATCTCCTGGGATGCACCTGGGAACTACCAGAATAAGAATGATAAAGGAGCTTTGTTTTTTATAAACAGTGCTCTATTTAAATACTACTCGGTAAAGAAGAGTTCTTTCCTGTAGAGCCTACAATCAACCCCTGAAGTACTTCAGCAGAAAAAGCATTATGTTCTAGCAGTTATTCTGTCACTTTTCACACTGTGACCCATCTGTACAGGTTTTCTGTTTGCTCTGTGAAACCGCCTCTTTCCTATTGACAAGTCGTTTGGTGATCTTGAAAGGATATTTAATCTAATTGTCTTTCACTTATTTTTACCTTCAACAAATTTCCTTCCTCTCTTTTCACTCTCAGTATATCATCTTTCTTCCATACATAAATCCAACAAAATTGTTGAGCCAAAATTAAGAAAAATAGACCTTTAAGAACACCGATACTTGCAAACACATATAACTAATTTACAAGTTTGTTCTGTGTCATAACTCAGCTGTGGTTTTTAAAAGGCAGATGAAAGAAATAATTAAGGTAAGTGTTGTCAAATAAACCCAAAGTTGTAAGTTTGCTTCATAAAACCAACAGGGAGTTAAATTAGGGGATATGTCTGAGATATTGAACAAGATGTCCTATTAAATCACAATTAATAATGCTAAGACAGGAGACTGAATGAATTACTAAATAGCTTGCTGACAGTTTTATTAAAGTTGTTAATGGAGCTGTAAAATGGGCTAATCCCAACTCTTAAGGAGTGCCTTTTCTATCCCAGTTCAATAGATTACACAACAAGTTTCTGTGTTTCTGGAGGCTGTGGATGATACACATATTGGTGAAGTAGACACTCTGAATAATGCAATACTTGGAAGAATTTAATTGCCTGATTAAATGGCTGTAATAAAACATCATGTGTCCTAATACAAGCAGAAGTTGAGAAATGATCTTCCCACTGAGCACAGCACTGGTAAAACTGCTGCCAGAGGAAGGAGTACAACGTTATTAACCCCATTTCATGAAAGTTTCAAATCCAAAAATAATGCAAGCACTCACAAATAAGTCTTAAATTCAAGGTTTATGCAGTTCAGTTGTTTTTTCTAATTAACAAAGAGATTGAGAGTTAACTTCTTGTAGTTGCTTACACAAGGGAATTATATTACAGAATAGGAGAAAGTGGGTCTTTAATCCGAGACATATAAACTGAAATTAGGCAACTAAAACTTGGAACAAGGTCAAAGTACCCTATTAATGAAAGTAATTAATACTAGAGCGGTTTGGGAAAGTTGGTGGGAGAGTTTTTCCCTTTACAACCTCTAAGAACAGTCTGAATTATCTGAGAACTGGAGATAAACAGCTTCTATGAGGAATTCTGTATCTTCTCTTATCATTACAGAGGCTAGACATTCTTCGGTACTTCTTTTTATTGCTGTTGAACCTTAGCCCTACATTACTGAACTACTTCAATTTGATATGTCGTCTGTGAACACTCTATATAATTCAAAAAACATTTTTTCCTAAAATCAGGAAATTTTAGGCATGCCCTTCCTTTAAAATAAGAGCTTTGATATTGCTCTTATAGTGCTTACTAATCTCTTAAAATAACGATTAAAGTAAAATCTCATGTTTCAGAACTTCAGGTAGTCATACTCTAATGGTCAGGAAGGGCTTTCTACCCTATCCTCCATGAACAGGTACAGGAACATTAATTACAATATAAAATTTTAAGATAACCATCCATAGTTTTGGTAAACTGCAAAATTTTTTGCTTGCAACTGTGGCAGTTTAGAAGGTGGTTAGCAAACAGTTCAGGCATCCATGTGTGGAGGGTAGAGGGGACAATAGGGAGAGCAACCTTGACAACTAGCACAGGCAAAGAGCCCCTGCTCAGTAGACACCCTTTGATTCCTTGCTGGTGTGTTTTGTTCCCAGGGTCTGGGTCAACTGATTTCTGGACTTGGGTCCAAGGTGGAATAATCTATTAGCACTTAAGACTGACTGTATTTTTCTTCAGAAAACAAACAAACAAAAAAAGCCTTTTTTTTCTATTCTCTTTCAGAGAAAAAAAAGTACAGTGGCATCCAAACTTGTTAGAATTACCCCCAGGTAATTTTTCTTTTCTTAATGTAGTCCTGGAGATAGTAGGCTTGTGCTTATTTTAACTAGCTAATTTATGCTATTAAGGTATTACTAAATAATATTTAATAAGAATCAGATATCTTGTGCAAGATAAAATTCACTGACACCAAATTTTTCAGTATGGTCTCAGAATAGGTCAGATGGTACAAGTTTTTAAAGCATCAGCAATAAAATTTTGTTTGAAAAATTCATTATTATTCTGCTAGAAAATATAACCAGTTGTACAAAGAATTGGGTTTGTACTGTAGAAAAATATTGTCCTTTAGTATTTTAAGATTTAAGGAAAATCTTAATTGCCTATTTTCTCCATTCTTTAAGTGTATTTTAGAAGAATCTGCTCTGGTTTATGGGTTCTTTCTGAAAGGAAATTAGAGTTATCTCTGAATTGTTGCATTATTCAAACGAGTTTATCCAGTGTTAAGTATCCTATCTCATTTCCAATTTTACTTTGAAATTACCTGTTCAAACCCAAGGATATTAATTATTTTCTTGTAAATTTATTTTGCAGAATCAGGTGTTACAGATATCTTTGGGACCTGGAGCAGCCACTAGCTAGCATTCATTACAGCTGTTGGGAATAATACTAAAGGATTTAAATTATAAAATGTTTGTGTTTCCCAGTCAATTCTGTAACAATATTCTTCATAGGCCAAGTACTATATGACACATATTTAACAAATCCTTGATTACTTAATGGAATTCAGAGCCATTTTTTCCCTACTGTGTCGGGAATGATAGCTCCTTAATTATGCACTTACCCAATCCTCTGCATTTTAAACAAAACTTCAAAATTAAGCATCTTCCTGATATTCAGCAACTCCCCTAGTAAGGAATATTTTCATCAAATCCATAATTAGAGACTTACAAATATGTATCCATATAAATAATTTGAATGAAAGGTCTCACAAAGACTCTAAAAGAAGAGAAATCTTCTTCACACAACTCCTGCTTAAAGTCTAAATTCATTAAGGAGATTATTCTTTCTTTCCAGGGGTGCCCTATTAGAAAAGACAAGCCAAGGTGGAAGACAGCTGTGCACGGCTGGAAGGGTGTGAGCTTTCTACCAGCCTATAAGTACCAGCACCATAAGTGTCTTATGGTTGGAATTTGTGGTGAGAAGGAGAAAGAAGGGAGAGAACAAGATTAGTAATTAACTTCCAAGTACTGCCAAAATGAAGCTGAGGAGAGGATATAACATACACATACACACTCCTACTACTGTCTTAGGAAAGTAAATGTGGAAACAAGTAGCTCAGATCTTACTAAAAACCATGCTGTTGTATATACACATCTGCCTCTTTTCAATTTTAATAGTGGTATTTTATTATATTTTCTCCAGTTTGTAGTAATTTTTTAATGTGTTATATTGGAAGTGTGCTTTACTTTTTTTAGGACATAATTAATAGTAAATTGCTTTAACAAAAAAGTAGAATCTAAATTTCATGTCATAAAAATTGTGTACGAAGTGATTGTGTCCTACCTGAAGACAAACAAGGATGAAAATTATTTATGAAGAGATTTCATGTTTAACTATGGAGACAGAAAGAGTTATAAAACTCATTTAGAAGTTAAAGTTCTGAGAAAAGGACTTGCTGAAGACAAAAGCTAACACTGACTTGAAATGAACCTCAGCATTTATGTTAATGAAGCCTGCAGGAGTTTCAGCATCACCCTTTGATGCCTTCTGTTTAATTCCCTTCAGCAGGAGATAAGTGCATATATGCCCTGAAGACCTGAGTGTCAGCAATTCGTACAATCAGACGTTGTTTCTGAATCTTTGAATCTTATGAGGGCGGTATCACAGTAGCATTTATGCATGTAAGTTTCTATTGATATCAGTACAGTTGGGAACAACTTTAAATAGGCTACATTGTGTATGTATATGTCTAACTAAGCCAATCACACTGGGCTCCTGTGATGAGAAGATGGGCCCTTCCAGTGCACCTCATATGAAAATTCACATAAAAAACTGTTGAGTGTATCACATTCTGTGTTCACCTGGAAGTAAGTGAGAGAGCTTCCTTGTAGGTTGTTGCTTAACTTGCTTTAGTGATCAGGATTGTTCAGAAGGAGCAACTATAGAAAGAACTAAATACCTTCACTTAAATTTATGGGGATTTTTCTCATTTTTTTCTCAGAGGAAAAAAGTCATCTGGTACCTGGGTTTTGTTTGGCATCAATTTTTATTGCCTTCTTTAGTTATTATTTTGTCTTCCAAACAGCAACATTAAACTCATATTTTCAGCTTTTAGCACAGAAAAATATAGGGTTAAAATTGAAAACCACTTTGTGAAAAGAGGAAAATTGTAATGCCGAGCTTGCTAGTGTGAAATGCAAATGCGTTTTTCTTCCCTTGGTATGTTTATTCCAGCAGTGATATCAGCATACCATTCACTGGCACAAATCAGTATGCCTCTTTCTCAACAGTATGTACATATTCTTTCTCTATGTATAGATGCACAGAAAAGAAATAGACGCAAAAATCTGAGACAAGTGAATTTATTTTCAGTTTTTCATTACACCACTGGTCTTTTTCCCAACTTGAACAGCTGACAATCTATTGTGAATGACAGAAGTAGAAACATATTCTGCATAATAGAAAACTAAATGAAAAAGTACCCTAAATAACACGCACTTTGCCAGTCAAGACATCTGGAAGATTTACAGGACACAAAGATAAAATTTGCAGGTATCAAGAATTTCCAACAAAGTAACAAATATATTCCCTCTTTCAACACTTGTGCTGTGTAAGTACTTAAAAGAAGTCATTTATTTTCCCTAATCTCTTTCATTCTTCATGTGATCCAGTTTGTGATTATCTCCCATTTCTGTTCTCATTCATTGTATTTATAATTATTTTTTAAAAGTATTTTTATTTCTTTCCAGAATTCTAGCATATTAACATATACTTCTGCCTGACTTTCAGCTGCTATAATTTTCTCAGTTGTGTCTATGCTAAGCAAAACTATATTTCACGTTCTATTGTATTAAGAGAGTTTGCAAACATTGTTCCTGTACACATCTTTTCTAGTGTGATAGTTCACTAGTGCAGTCTTTGGAAACCCTGACAGTCAGCAGACAGCTTCCAAGGTCAAGAATCATAGAGAGGAAGTTCTTCTATGATAGCAGAATTCCCAAACTCCCTGACCACCATAGATAGATAAAACAAAGTGACATCAATAACCATAGTTTCTCTATTTTCTGGTAACAGTGACAATTCAGGGGTCTTCTAGTTTATAATGTGAAGTGCTGGAGAAAATTAGGTTTCTTCACTGTTGGTAGCACTGGTTCCACCTAAAGCATTCCCTTCCTCTCATGAGGATTTGAAGGATCCTAGTCAGTTTTACTTCAAACTTTTTGCCTTAGCTGCTCACTCCCGTTGGTCATGTCATTAATACTGGTGATCTTTCATTTCTCTATCAAATCCCAGAGAAAATTCCAGAATTGAGAAAAAAAAGGTTGTTTGCTATTGTCAAAACTAATATTACAGTACCAAGTTTAGAATTTGGACTAGAACTGATAAAGCTAATAAAACCTGTCTGTTCTTCTGGTTCTGCCCTACAGCCTGCTTTTATGTTCTTCTGCTAACATTGAGGTTAAGGTATTAAATTAGACTAATTTCTTGCAGTTGACAAGGTTGCATCACAATTAGAACGAACTTAGCCAAGCAGGAAATGCTACCCTAGGCAGCTGTTGGCAAAGACAAGGTCAGTGAAACAGAGAACAGAGAGGAAATTCATATGAACAACATTAAAATTAAATGGTGATAAGATGTCTGAATTGTCTAGAATGAAGGCTTTGTGATCTTTTAACAGCACTTTCTAAAGGTCACCACTAGAGATATAATTAAGTGTAGCTAATGCGAGTGCAAGTAGTCAGGTTGTAAAATCAAAAAAAGCTGATTGTGACTGGAAGAAATTTGTTTGGGAGTTTTTTTGGTCAATGTCAGTTCTATTATATTTTGAGAATTGAGAACAGATATTTTTAAGAGGTATTTCAGCGGTACCAATTACAAAAAAAGCAGACTTTGCTACTATTATTAGAAGAGGTCATTTGCTTGACTCTCTGGAATAGCCAGACATGGTGGACTTTTCTCTAGGGCTGATTCAGAAGAGGTGGGAATGGAACACCAGCTCTCTTGCTGTAGGTAGTATGGCACTTATTTTCCTCTAGTTCAAGAATACACTACTGTTTTAGTTTAATGACAATCACCTTGTGATGTACCCCAATAATGAAACCACTTCAAAATCATCATCTTTGTTTCCAGGGTGATTATTTGCTCCTTAATTATGTGACCTGTTACTAAAGTGCTTTATTGGCATTACACATTCCATTGTGCTTACCTAAAAGGCTGTCCAATTTATTAACAGTGTTAATGGAAAAAAGATTCCTAAGTAATTGCAAAATGTTCTTAACTATTTTATCTTAGTGATGTTTAGTGTAGCATTTACCCTGGTATTTTGTGAAGCTACTTCAATGTTGTTTTTGATAATGATATAGCTAGAAAGTAGATCTATTACTTTATTTTTTAAATGAGATTGAAAATATTCGTGTATTTTGAGTCTTTTGCATCATCTGCTCTGCTTGACCTTCATTTGAAAAAGGACATCACCTCTCTGGAGAATTTTGTTATTTCTACAGCATGCCACGAGATGTCAGTGTTTCAGAATATTACTTTGGTCACAATCTGCTATTGAAAGCCCCATTCTGTGTTCTGTATTGTTTAAGGTTTAATAGCTGCAGTAATTTTTGATATTTTTGGATTAATAATATAAACTGATGGAATCACTCCCAACTAGAAATGGAACACAAATAATTAAAAAAAAAAAAAAGAGAGAGAAACATAGACATGTCCCCCTGAAACCACATTTTTATTCCTTTCTTAAAAAATGGTACCTTGAGCAAATCTTTGTGGGTTTGGTCTGTAGTGGGTACTTAATCACTCCTGGAGTTTTGACTTATTGGGTTTTCTGAATTAGAAACGGCACTACAGTTCCTGGGTTTAGTGAGAACCAGTAGCTAAGTCAAGCCCAGGTCTGATACTGCATAGCTTGAGAAAGAAAAGACTGATAATCTGGAGGTTTAAAGCTGGGGAATTCACTTCCTTAAATTGAAAAATCATAGTAGTTAGCAGCACAATGCTGCAACTGTCTGAATGTAAAAGTTTTATGTCAGTGGGGGCAGGGGAGAGGGAGTGAAAGGGCAGTGGGTGAACAGGTGGCAATATAATCTTTCTAAGGTCCCAGTTAAAATTCAAATACATATCTTTTGCAGCAAAGTGGTATTAAGTATTTTTCCCTCAGGCTTTAGTAACCTCTCTGCAGCTCTAAATTAGCTTCCTGAAGGTGAAAATACACAATGAAATGTTCCATTTTGAGAGTAATTTCTCAGGTAGGTATACTACTAATAAGTAGATAAAGCTGTCACACAAGCTGCAGTAAAGAATTGGGAACATTGACTCTAAGATACGCTATTATTAGACCCGAGGCACATTTTTTTTAAAGGGAATATGAAATTCTTATTGTCCTCTAGCAAGTGGAGTACATAAAAACAAATTAGTATATATTGTATATGATATACATGGAATGCATCATACAGTATTTATGGAAAAAATAATGAAAAATCAGACAATATTGCCAAGCATGATTCAAATGTGAGCCTGATAAACCAAAAACATTAAAAGCAATTTACATTTCATATTCTGGAAATAAAAGAAGTATATTCAGTTAGAGCTAGCTCTGGTAGCATCACCAAGGCAAAGACACATTGGTTTTTTAGTAGAGGTTATGTTTTTAATGTCCATCATTTGGTGTATATTCTCTCTCACTGCTAAAAAAGGCAAAACCATTTTCAAAAAAGAAAAGAAAAAAAGAAAAATTTTTCTTTCTGGTAATGATGTAAGGACTCCAGGTCATGAGTCTAATGCCCTATTTTTTTGCACCATTTAGTCTTACGAAATAACAACTACTGTCTTCTGCAGAAAGATTCTCATTTGCAGTTCTTCCTTAACACTATGTTTCCTCAGCATAGATTTTTTTTTTTTATAGCAGAACAGTGCTTGCCCAAAGTGCACATGTGCTCACCCAGTCACTGGCCTACAGCAAGTGGGGTGCGTTCACTTGGTGCTCACCAGAGTCTCACCTGCATTTTCTACATGCATCTCCTGGCTTTTGAGTCCATAATTTCACTTCCTTCCTTCTGAAATGGTAAGTCAATTGTGAATACACAGGGAAGGAAAAGGAATAATGAAAATATAACTTCTTCTATGTGCACATACTCTAATTTCAAAATACCTGCTTATTTTATGCATCTGTCTCTTCAAGTAACTGTTGTCAGCAAAAAAATACTTCAAATTACCCTCTCTATATATTTCTTTATAAAAAAAAAATCACTAACTAAGATGTCCTGAAAGGCAACAGAATTTATCTATATTCCACTGTCGCAGAAAAGGAAACTGTAATAAGTAGTTCAGCAGACTCTGAAGCATCCAAAAATGCTGTGGTGATTGTTAATCAGTTTGGTTTATCTGCAGAAGTGTGCTTCAGCTTAGAAAGGAATATATGAATAATTCACCTTATCTGCTGCTTACTGCTATCTGCTGTTGATCTAACATGCAAAAGGAAATCGAGCTGAGATAGCCACTGTTGTTTGGATTTGTACCAAATATTTTCTTATTCAACCGCTATTAAAAAAGATTTTGATGTGCCTAAGTTTATTCTCCAGAGCAAGTTTCCTACTTCCACTGCTCACTAACAGCTGAGGGTTTTCATGCTCCGTGTTTTCAGCTATAATAGTCAATACAACTTAGTACAAAATTGTAATGTCATGGATGGCTGTACAATTTCACTGTTTCAATCAGCAACAGGAAGCTATTGAACTCGAGGAAAAACATGACTTTCACAAAGGCTCTGCTAATATTACAACAGGAGAGTAATAAGGAAACAAGTAATTTCAACATGCACCACTGACTTACACTTACACGAACAAACATACAGATACATCTACGTACCTTTAAAACACTATGCATTTCCTGTACTGGAATGGTTCTTTCAAGGATTTTGGATAATTTGTATCAGGTGCCTCTTGATTTGCTTGGAATTGTTTACTATAGAAGAAAAAAAATTGAAATACCTGAAAATAAGCAGAATTACTTATTTTTTCTTTTTTTTTTTCTTTCTTTGTTTTCCCTTTTTTTTTTTTCTTTTTTCCCTGTATTGATATGATTGGATTCCCTGTGGCACAAAAGGGTTGTTCTTCAAACATACAATTTCCTGTGGAGCCCTAAGCAATCAGTGTTCAGTGAACTGCTTCTGCCCTAAAGCTCAGAGGGAGAAGTTACTTAGGCTTGAAACAGTCTTACATTGTTGGCATCTTTTCGAGGAGCATCATGTACAGTAAGAGCCCTCATGTGACCTCTGTGGTATCTGTGAAACATCAATACGTCATAGCTGCATGTCCTGGGGCTGTAAAGTGTCACTGGTGTGCACTGGGTCCTCATCTCGGACACAGCTTACATGCATTTGGAAATTTTGAAGAATGGCCCTTAACCTGAAGTGCTGTACTCCAATGTGCTATTTTGAGAATGTTTTCTAATAAACAAATAACACTCTTCACCTAGAGACATTAGGCTGTAGATGTTCTGCTAAGTAGAGCAGCTGAAAGAAAGTCTGTGACTTACAAATTAAGTGTTAACATTGAATATTCATGATAGCAAACCTTAATGGGTCCTTCCCAGGAGATCTGCTCGCTGAACCTCAGCACTTAGGCTGTGACCCTGACTTGCTTCAGCTTAATGATAGTCTACAGAAACAGCACAGGCTCAAAAGCAGGACTTAAAGAATTTTTTCAACTTTATCCCCACGCTAGGTTATTTGTAGCTTCCATCTGCTGCCTTCACTCGTCCATGTGGAGGCAAAGCTGTGACCATATTCCATGCAGGAATTCAAAGTGTCCTGTCCTGCCCCTACTGTGCTATCATTACTACTGTAATGGTCAAGCTATAAATATATATAAAATGTGTTTGCAATCTTGTTATATTTCAATAATTTTTCCCTTCCCTAAAATCTTTGATAATTGTCCTGCAATATCTATTCCTGATGTGAAGTACCTTTATCTTTGGTTTTGAGACTGACATTCACAATCACCCATTTCTGAAAAGTACAGAGAGTATCAGTTCCTTCTACAAGGCATTGCAAACTGCACCTTGCCACTCAGACTAGATGATTCAAATCAAGATCAGGCCACTAGCCCTGCCTCTACATCCTAAATGATAACAGTTAAACACTTTCCTGTGTTGGCTGAAAATAGGAAAAATATTGAAAAACACCCTAAGCAAATGCTAGTATCCCTGAATTTTGGCTTATTGTGTCTCTCCTTCATTTAAGAGCCAATCTACCTATTTCTTTTAGTTTTGCCAGGCAAAGCTGAGATCCTCATTATTATATCCTCAATTTGGTTCTCCTTGCCTTTGCACTGTGAAGTGTAAAAAATACTTTACAAGAAATCTTTTTTCATATTTTTCCCATAGAGTGGGTGAATGTAGGGAGTAGAAGCAAACCTCCCTGGCATATTTAGCGACAATCCAAATTAAGAAATGCATATAATGAAAGTTCAGTACTCTCAAATATATAATAGTTTTAAACAATAAATTAAATCTGGTATCTTTCTCAGCTTTCAGTGAGCTTGCAAAGTACTCCTGTTACCAGGGTTCATTACCATATAAAACCTTTCATTATAAGTAAGTTTAAGAACCTACCATCCTTTCCATCACAACTCTGCAAAGTTTTAAAACTCAGCTATAAAATTTCAGAAATAGACAAGCTGGTTCACAAGGTCACAGATAGCAAGCATCCTTTTTCTATATTTTTAGGGAAAATAATTTATGCACTTTTAAAAGCACCAAGGTTGGCCTTTCTGCTGCTGAAATCTGTTTTTAATGCTGACACAGAGTTACAGCTTAGAGTGATGTGGAATGAAAATGCAGACCACAGTGAGAACAAGAAGAAAGATAGTCTATTCTTTTGAAATAGGAACTCATATTCCCAACCTATTACTCTAGTTAGTGGGTTTGTCGCTGCTGTTGTTAATTGAGGCCAATATTGTGAGGATTATTAAACGCTTTGGGAGCAGAAGCTATAAGTACTTTTGACAAATATTTGACATCGTAAATTGGATTCTCTCTATACAAAAGAAGAATTGCACTTATTTTTTTGTTGTAGTAAAACTACTTTTAGAATCATAGAATCATCAATGTTGGAAAACACTTAAAGATCATCCAGTCCAACTGTCCACCCAGCATTACCCCTTTAACCTCTGAACTACTAAATCATATCACCCAATACTAGATCCAGATGCCTCTTGAACAGCTCCAGGTATGGTGACTCCACCACCTCCCTGGGCAACCTATTCCTATACCTGACCACTCTAACGATGAAAATTTTTTTCTAATATCTATACTGAAATTTCCCTGTCTCAGTTTAAGGTCATTTCCTCTTATCTTCTCACTGCAGGCATAGCAGAAGGGATTGTCCCTACCTCACTACAACCTCCTTTCAGGTAGTTGTAGAGAGGGACGAGTTCCCACCTGAGCATCCTCTTGTCTAGGACAAACAAACCCAGCTCCCTCAGCCATTCCTTATAAGAAGTTTTCTAGACCCTTCATGAGCCTGTTACCCTTTTCTGAACAGCTGATTTCTATCACTCTTTATTGAGTATGAGCTTGATAATATACCTGGAAGATATAACTGAGAATCTAACTGATGTTTTACCATTGATGTCAATAGACGTTCATCAGCTTAGAAGTGTGCAACATGAAAAAACAAAGAATCACAGAATCAAAGAATAGGAAGGGACCCACGAGGATCACCAAGTCCAGCTTCTGGACCCACACAGGACTATCCCCAAGAATCACACCATGTGCCTGAGAGTACCATCCAAACGCTTATTGAACTCTGTCACCTTGGTGCTGTGACCACTTCCCTGGGGAGCTGTTCCAGCATCCAATCATCCTCTGGGTGAAGAACCTTTTTCTGACATCCAACCTGAACCCCCTCTGACACAGCTTTAGGTCGTTCCCTCAGGTCAACACTGTGTGTTTCAGCATCCATAGACAATGGGTTTCTTCATTCATCTTGGTGAAGCTGCCCTATTTACACTAGGAAGCTTCTGGACTCAAGCTATAGCCTAGTCAGGATACTGTGCATAAATGATGCACAGTATCAGTTTTCCATACAGATGTTCTCAAAAAAGCCTCCAAAGTAGGTCACTGGCCTTTTTAAAATAACCTTGTAATATTGCTTTATCATTTAACTGCAGTAATTCCTAGAAAGCTCCAACATACTTTACCTCTCCAAATGGACAAGGGTACACTACAGGCTGTGGGAAACTGCAGTGTACTAATCATGTAGACTAGGATGGAGGGAGGTAGTGAAGACAGCAGTCACGTCAGATAGCATTAATAAACACTTAGGAGAGTTGAGCTTTGAAGTCAGCTTTGAAGGAGCTGGCTATTGATCAGGCAAATCAGTGAAGGGATTAAGGAAGGGGCAGCATGAAGCTCAGGTGCTGTATCTCCTCAATGCCAGTGTACTTAACTCTAGTAAATAATTGCATGATGTCTCACAATCCATATGTTTTACCATGAAAAGCTGTGATCAGATACACTTTGTTTAATCTTTTTAAATAGCTGTCAGTCAGAAAACAAAACTCGTTTGGATTAGTAAATAATCTTTTCAAAGTCATGTTGAAGATTACTGTAAGAAGGGTTATTCTTTTCTTTCAATAAGGCAAGCATTCACATCCTGTTTGGATGTTGAACCCAAATACAGAAGACACTTACTCCTCCCTTTTATCCTGCAGTAGTAATGATTGAACTCCCTCATTTGTAATTTAACAGTGCTCTGTGTAGTGTGTTCAAAGTAACATTGATGTAAAAGTTTTTAACACTCAAATAAGCATCTTTCAACTGAATGGAGTGTTTACACTGAGTTAATTTCTTCATCAACTTACCATTACTATGACTAAACCACCAGGAAAATTAAGACACCAGTTAATAATTTTTTCGAGACTGCACAAGTGGCATTTAAAGCGAACAATCTTTACTTCCTTTAATTTTTAACATAACTTGAAAAATTGGCTTGTCACCTCTCAAACAACTGAAAAACAGAGTAACAACAGTAAATGATAATGAAACAGCGGTAAGATTGTGCATGAACTGCCCAAACCAAGATAATGTAATATTGAGATATCTTGCTTTGAGTATTTCAATGTCTATAAATGGAGGGGAAAAAAATGGAATCACCATCCCTGGATGTGTTCAAGAAATGTGTAGATGTGGCACTTGTGGTTTAGTAGTGAATACGGCTGTTCTAGTTTGATGGTTGGACTCCATGATCTTAGAGATCTTTTCAAACTTAAACAATTTTATGAGTCTATGATACTTCCATGTCTTCTTTCATGGTATTTCACCAGTGCTGGCAAAGGAGAAAGAGGCACTCTCAAAACAAAGAGGAGACTTCTAGCCTTCTTAAAATAGTCTTATATTCTTCAAAATTTCTGTGAAATTTAATAAAAATCATTGCAGCATTCTGAATATTATCTGAATGAATGAAAATAGCAGAAAGAACCCCAATGCTGGATTTCTTTGTATCATTGTATAATAGTCCTGTTTCCATGTTCCACTCTACTTTTTAGTATGATTTTTAGCTTAGGATTTCTTTTAAAACTGGTCATGTAATGTTTCAACTGCTGTTGTTTCTCTATGATTTTTTTTAAAATTGATAATATAGAATAAACTCATGTCAGAAATGTCTGTGCTCTGCCTGGCTTTATTTTTTTATAATGATGCCTAAAGATTTGTAGCTTTATCTAAATGTTAGTGTAGTTGTGTAGTTTTCTTTCACTTTGGACAGTTACTTTCACATAGTTTGTGTGTCACATTTCTGAGTTTTGGTTTAACTATCTTTTAACCATCTTTTCAAGGCAATAGACTTTAGCAGCGACATTCTGTTGAGATGTGCACCTGGACCAGAATAATAAGATATATAGTAGAAAAAACTAGATATGATATATGTGGGTGCGCACCTATGTATTATGTGCACCTGAAGGCCTTCATTAAAGAGCTGCTCTCTATCTTATCTATATTAACATTGTTTGGAGAATTTTTTTCTTTCATTTTAAGCATCAATACCAATTATTGTTTTGTTGGCTGTTAGATTCCATCCAGTAACGTTGATATGTATATGCCAAAGAAATTTTGGCTCAGCTCTTCAGACAAACTGAAATTGTGGTAAGATTTAATCTCATTTCACTTGAAATTCATTTAATTCACACTCCTAATTTTAAGATACAGCATAGAATTTAGTTAGGAGATTTCAAAGTCCCTGGTTACCTTAAGAGTTTCTCCTTGTGACCTTACATGAAAGGGTTATTTAAGAGTGTTGCACAACTTCCTTGGCTGTGTTCAGGTTGATGCTATGTGCAGAACAAGATTTGTTTCAAGTAAGGATAATGGTTCTCTTGGGAGAGAAAATGGCTGGTCCCTAGTTTTGACGTGATTTATGTCCAATACAGAGATCACAAAGACAAAAATAAAGCTTTCATTTGAAATGAGGAAGATATCTACTGCCCTTGAGAAAATACTGTGCTATAATCCTTGTTTTCTGTTACCTTTCTCTTTTTTATATATACATATATTTAAAAAATAGCTAGCAAGATTCAGACACTTAATCAAGTAAGAAGCTCTAGCTGAGCTGTATAGTCTCTCTTTCAGTGCTACCTGATATGACATGCTCCTTTCCCCAGCACCTGATTGCATCCAGTACCTGCACTCTCCAGCAATGGCTCTGCCTTGCCCCTATGGTTTACAAAAGCTGTCATGATTGCCGTGTCAAACAAATTAATGTACACATGCACTTCTTTAACGCTATGTACCAGCCCATGGTACAAGTGAGAATGTGATGCAGGAATTAAAATGTGGTTCAAATAATCTCACTGTTGCTAGAGCATCTAAGAGCATGTGCACAGTTTCAGTGGTTCATCTGGTGTTCAGTGGCCTTTCAGGTAACAATGAACCGGGTCTATGTCTTATTTTGCATGGGATATGTATATAAGAAAGATTCAGATTTTGTGAAGAACAGCTTGGCTTTTGTGGAGTGATGGAAACATAATAGCTAACTCTTTAGTAACCTGTGGAGGAATTTGCTGGGAAGAGTTTACGTGTGACAGTGGAGATAATAATTTTAAAACCTGACTCTTATCACAGGAATTAAGGCTGCCAGGGACTAAACTTCAGCCATCATGTCCACAATTCAGATGCACCATACCTTAATCTCAAATAAGGAATCAGAACTGGAATATATAATTTTGTTTTATGTTGAAGATCACCTACATTTTTCAGTTATCTGCACTTTTCATGACATGGGACTTGGGTGTGTGTCCCACAAAAGTAACAGCTAAAAATCACAAGGTAAGTGGAGATTCAAATTTTTGATGCAAATTTGTTAGAGAAATAAGACACACTTTACAAAATAACATAATTTAAGAATTTACAATGTGAAGTTGCTTAGATGAAAAAAATCTTAATACAGTTCATACTTTTCATTTTGTATAATTCCCTTTGACAAGAAAAGCTTTTTCTCTAGCTTATTCTGTTTATTCAAAATCAATGTCTACAGTAAACTGCCAAATTGTCACATTACTTTTATTTTTTAGTAATCCCAAATTATTACTATGTTTAAAGTACATAGGAATAAAGACTGAAAGGAATTTCAGGGATCATCTAGCCCAATATTCCACATTTGAAGGCTTTTACATCATAATATTTTTCATAAACTTTACAAACTTCATATAAAATGAGCTTCATTTTGGCCCACAAAGTTCCTTACAGAAAACTTTCCAAATCCTCATTTCTCTGATAGTTCAACCCAAGTGTGTTCATGGCTGCTGAATATGCATTTGCTCTCCTGTCAACATTGTTCTTACCTTGAATAGACTTTCTCCCTCTCTGCAATTTGCCCATATTAATGTATTTATAGAAAACAATTATATATCCTCTCAGTCTTTGTTTTACTGGGCTAAATCCTCATGCCTCTGAGCTCTCATAATCTCTCCTGTTAAAGTAGGCTCTCTTGGTGTAAAGTTATTGCATAATTGTCTTTACATTTTTTCCACATTCTAAAAATACCCATAAGATCACCAAGTTGTTTTTATTGTTTGATTTGTTTGGGGTTTTTTGACTTTTTTTTTTTTTTTGAGTGGGGGAAGGGATGTTTAGGGTAGTCTTTTAAAAACATATCAACCTTTGTGAAAAATATTTGTCTGTTAAAGTATACAAGTGCATCTGTATTTTATCCTTGGCTTGGAATCAAGAAAATATTGTGATCTTTTTGCTTAGTCATTTTCAGTTGGTGACAGCCAGATCATTAGCAAAAATCTCTTGATTAGTCCATTCTGATTAGATATCCATATCACAAACCTAACTAATTTTTGATAGAGCTTAAAAGCATAACTTGTACTCAAACTAAAAAAAAAAAAATCTTAATGACCTTGATCTTTGATACTTCACTGTGGTGATGCCTGTAGGAATACACTCCTCCCTTGTATATCCTTCTTCTATTTTGCACTATGACCAAGGTTTACAAAGGGGCAAGTACCTTTGTTCAGCTGTACTGTTATGTCTGGCATCTCCAATGAGCTATGTGGAAAGGTCCTAGCAGGGAGCATGGAATTTGACAACTGAACCTTGTCCTCAAATCCCAGTCTGATCTCCATCTGCCTCTGGCAAGACTACACTTCTCATTCTCAAGCCTTCATTTCTGGAGATGGTATCAAATGACACTTTGAGCAGAAATAGTATCCCTTGTGTGCCTATATATATGTGAATCTGAACAGAAAAAGTATTCCAGGGCTTCTGGATGCCATTACCTTTCTATCTCTCAGGTTAATTTGTATATTGTTTCAGTTATCTTTTCACCTTCACCTCCTCTCCTCTAACTGAAAAGTAAAATACAAAATCTGTAAACACTGAGTGCAGACCCCATTATATACTTTACTGAGCTTTGGCTCAATTGTCTACTTTTAATCAGAACACCAACCTAGGATGTCATGATTTTTACTTCTGCCTTTCAAAACTAAGAATTTAAAATTAATCCTTTGAAATTAAAATTACCATAGAAAATTCTACTGACAGAACTACACATGAAAGTTGCACCAGATTACCTTAGCTAAGTTTATTTAATATGTTGAACTGCTCCACTACTTGTATCTGTACTTATTCTAACTCTGCTTTGATTTAGCTGAAAGTGACTGCCTCTAGGTTTAAATCTAACTGCAGCAATACACTGTATCAGTTAAGAAAAAGAGAATTAAATCACATCTCTTCTAGTCAATTACTGGGGGCAATGTAGTCCTCTTGTTACTCATGTTTAGTTTGCTATGATCTTCACAGATTAGAAGAGACACACCAACACCTATCCTAATCACATACTTTCTTCCTAGTGCCTGGTTCCTAATGGTTTTGGGAAACAGAGAAGGTAAAAGCCATGAAAATGTCACAAAGCTACGATGCACTGGGAATAGTTCAAAACAGAGTCCAAAAGTGGTGACCAAAGTGCAGAACAAAAAGTAGGAGAAGAGCAAAGGTTCTCTGTATCTGGCAATTCCTTTGAACTCTCACCACAATAAAACAGACTTTAAAGGAGAGTACAGAGGTCAGGAATTGCCATGTTTTCCTTACAACTGAACCATCACAAAAACTGCCACAACCAAGAGCCATTTATTTAATTCTGTGCTCACTGCTTGTTACTGACAGGGCTGATAGAAAAGCTGGGGTTATTTTGCTACTGTGTTTGCTGATCAGCTGATGAGAAGTGCAGATGACAGACAGTATTCAGGCAACTAATCCTTAAACTAAGAACATACATGATCTAAGAAACAACATCTGTAAAGAAAAAGAGATGGTTTGTGCTAAGATAAGGTATGCATGTGCAAGGCTTGGACACTGTAACTTCTTGGATAAATGGACATTGATCAATTTTAAGTCATAGTGACAACTTCCACCAGTACAGGTACAGCCAGCAGATCTCCTAACACTGGAGAAATCCTTTCTGTAAGAAGGTCGCTTGGTGGTTTCTGTGTCACAAGATGAATGCCATTGTTTGGATTAATAAAAAGACCATTACATGACAGAGCTCTGCAAGCTTCATGAAGGTTTGAAGTCTCAAAATGAGGAAGTCTCCCTAAGCCTTTTCATCTCTATAATAGAAAAAGGTATCCTGCAAATTAGTACTCTGATACTAACCACACTGGAAGATTCATCACCTGAGATGGCCTAAGAGGCGGAGTTTGAGGCTGATAGGGGCAACCTTCACTGTTTAAACAGGTAGATCATGATGGGAGTCAGTGCTGAAGCTCAGTGATCTCTGTCCTCATTAGGCTCAGATAAATAAACTAGGCTGATGAGTGTAGAGAAAGATTGTTTTGCCTACGATTTCTGTGATCCATGTTCAGAACACAAGGAGATAGTCTGCTCAAAAAAGTGGGAGGTTAGCCTGAACAACGTCTGGGAATTGCACCTCTTTTGTATTTATATGGAAGCAGCAATGAAAACAACATAAAATAGATCCATTTTAGAATTTGACAAAGTAAAGGAAATTTAGGAAGGGAAATTCAGACTGCATCACGTCTTGAAAATCTCATATTTAATGAATTCTAGAGGCAAAAAGGTAAGTCACGCTGGAGATCTCTTAATGCCCATGACCTTAAGCAGAGAATTGTATTTGGATGGATCTCGTCTGGCGGGTTAGGCTGCTACTTACCAGCTTGTAGAGACTTGCTAGTTGAATATTGGCATAGCTTGGTAGGAAGATTTAAAAGTCATGCTGACAAGAAAAAATGCTCAAAATGCTTTTGTTTACATTAGGTGACACTTTTTAAAAAAATAGATCAAAGACAGAATGACTCTGCAATCAAAAAGAAATTTTTGTAAAGTGCTTTTACATAATAAAAAAGCTTATTTAAATGACAAGAGATATAAATAACTCAGGGTTACAACTAACAGATGAAAGTGAAGTGTAATAAGTTGCAAAGAAAAACTAATAATACATCCGTAAATGGGTTTAATTTCTTTGAAACAGAAAGGAAAGAAAAAGAAAACAATACTTGTGAAAAGAGATTTGAAACATAGAGCCAAATAATTTTGTCGCAGTCCATTTTAAAGTCTTTTTGTTAAAGAGAAAAAAGGGAAGAATAAGCAGAGACTAGGAATAGAAGGAAGAGAATAATCTTCCCAAATATTTGCTGTATTTTTGTCCTGTGTTTTTTATCATTTTTTGGCTTCAGGTTTTAGTCTGTAGCTTTCAAAATGGTGTGGAATGCCGAAGTGGCTTAGTAGAGTAAGGTTGATGAACAGATTTCATCATTAATAAAATACTCTTTGTGACTAATAATCCCTTCAAAAGGAAGAGCTTTCAAATATATTCAAGATCTTCCTCTCTTTGGAATTTTCATGATTAGGAAAGCATTTTCCAAGTGGGAAATTCTGGATCCCTTTCCCCACCCACGACGTGGGGCGGCCCAGTTCTAGTTCCGTTTCCATCTGAAGAACTATTGCGACGCTTTGAAGGATGGGGAAAGGGAACTCCAGGGGTTTCTCAGGGGTCTCTTCTGGCCCTGAGCCTGGAGGGGAGAGGCGCTCCCCCCTCCCCCCCCGCACGTGGCCCCATGGCTGGCAGGGAGACAGGACACTGGGCGTGGAGAGGAGGCAAGAGAGAGTTTATTGTGGGGGATGTTACATTTATAGGGTTTAGGAGGATTCACAAAGTAACCAATTAGAAGTCTCAAGGGGCTTACAGGAACACCCAATCACAAGAAGAGGTTAACAAAGGCCAATGGGAAACACCTCAGGACACCTTCCCAGGACATACCTGCATGGATAACATGGGGGGTGCTGGGAAGAAGAAGCATGTGTTTGCAAAGAGACCACCAAAAGCCATTTTAAGACATGTTTAAACAACAGTTTTCCCATATAATGCAGGTTTAGTGCTACAGGAAATATTTTGTATTTTGTATTTTCCTTTTATTTTCAGATCGGAAAAACTGCTAATAAGTGGAAAGCAAACTCCATGGGGACTTCTCTGAAACAATATAATGGAGAAAAAATAGCAGTTTCTACATGGTTTTTTTTTTAATGTCTGGATGTGGAAGGTATACTTAACTATAAATATTTAAATAAACAGTTCTCAAAACAAAATTTAGAAAAAGTGATCATTTTGCATCATTCAAAGAAATTCAGTTGGATTTTCATGAAAGCAATTCTTTGATTGGGAAAAACATGCAATTTAGATGTTCATAATTGTTTCAGTACATTTTTTACCTTTTTTTCAATTACTTGCATAATTTAATTCACTTTCTCTTCATGTATGACTTTATGAATTAAATCTGATAAATATAGTTAACTACAGTCTGCATATGTGGACTATGATTTCTGGTAGAACATGATCTTCAGCATATATGCCTCCTCAGCTCTTTTCATAAAGAAAAAAGTTTGAGTTTTTTTGGTAGTGGATTTGTCTACTAGAAAAAGATGACTGAAGGAAGCATCTCCTACTGAGGCCACTCAGTTCAAATTTTCCAAGTGAAAAAAGGTCCTACAGGAAAATAATTGCTGTCTTTTCCCATCTTTTCCCTACTTTTTAAAAAACTGCTTAAGTTGGAAAATCTAGGTTTTAGACTGGATCTGTGGTGTGTACACGGAAAACCTACCATGTTTTTATCTCAGATTTTTCACCAAAAAATCTACAATTTTCTGTTTTCCTGAGCTCAGGAAAGCAATTACATTTGTAATACAGCTGATCTCAGAGGCCTAAGATAGGTGAAAATCGGAAATAATTGAACACTCTGTTCCATGTTATAGTATAGAAGCTTAACTTACTTTCAGAACCACACAGAAATTTTTATCTGAGGGGGAAAAAGTTGGGAGATGGCTTAATGCTGACTTGAAAAACTGAGAAGAAATAAAACTATAGATCAAAATTAGAAATTAGATCAAATACCATCAGACCTCTCAAAGGTAGACTTTGACACAATCTGATTTTATTATTTGATAAAATATCTGTTTCTTTATACAGATAAAATACATAGGATTTATTAGTGTTGTTGTATGATAAATCATTTTCTTCTGGGCATTAGTATAAGAACTATGAGAAATATAAAGAAAAATAAGCATAGTTTGTACTGATAATATAATGTGAAAAAAATCAGAACATTTGGGGGGATATATTTTTTATATTATTTTTATCAATGGTAGTAGAAAAATGCTAATTTCCTAATGAAATATATTAATGGCACAACTGTGTTCTCCTTAAAACTAAAAAGACTTGGATTCCACACACTTCTTCCTATGCCCTAGGCATATAACATATAATATTAATAACAGAGTGATCAGTAATCAATATGAAGTAAAAGAGATGATTTTTAAAAACAAGACTTTTTTATATAGGCTAGGAGCTCACTGCATGTAAGCAGTTGAATAGGAACTAGACTTCCTTGGTTAACTGCTTATGGAGTAACTGTTGGTTTTGAAAAACACACGGCTATGAAAAAAGGCAATTGTTTTAAGTCAGGTAAGATACATCCAGAAAAGATACAGAATAAAAATAAAAATCTGTTTGTGGAAGGTTGACATAATTCCACCTGAAAGAAACTATTTTAGTTAGATGTCATCATCCAATCTTCAAGAATTATTAAGAGTGAAACAGATATAGAGGAATATATCTAAGCACTAAAACTAGAGGATCTATTTTTATTACTACTTCTCTTGTATGGCAGAATGAGGCAATGACTAGGAGAGGAAAGACTTCTTTGGTTTTTGTTCTAATAAAACTGTGAAATTTATGCACCCGTCCACCACACTCACAATCAGATTTTGTTTTTAAAATTTGTGGTGACAGCTGTGGTCTGCAAGAGAAGACTTTATTCTGGTATTTTACCTTCACATAAAATTCATTCAGTGTCATTATAACCTGCGCCTTTACTGCACTCTGGTCCTAGTAATGTCGTTGATTCTGTATTCATGTAAATAACTGCATTAATAGATTAGATTGACCATAACTAGACTTCAATGTTGCACCATACAAATGGTCTTTACCTTTTAAAATTTATTAATTTTATTTTGTAGTTGATGCTTTGGCCTCATGAGACAATATTTCCTGAAATGCAAGAGGTGAATTTTGGGTTGAGCTTCTATATACATCAGGTACTACAACCTGATAAATCTTAGCAGTACTTCTCCATTATGTTTCTGAAAGTTTCATCTCACCATTCTACCATGTCTATGTTGTTCCCTGCCACAGCTCGTAGGTGAAAGGGAATAGGATAGGGCACTGCAGCAAGGACTAGGACACAGCTGAGGGTGAGGAAGCAATGCCAGCTTTATTGAGGGGAACACGGGCTTATATAGGATAGGATCAGGGGCTGGACTCAGGCAAGGGGAGGAGAGAAGGATTGACAGGTCAGGAAAGGTAGGGATTGGGCTTCAGGAGGGGAATGGGTGGCAACTCTTGGGTATCTAGGGGAAAGGGCCAATGGCAGCTGCCTCTGCACTGCACCAAACAGTGGCCAATCACAGGCAGAGGAGCGGGAAAGCAAGGGAGAGCAACAGGCTCTGGTGGGAAAATCATGAGGGAAGATAAAGACAACATGGAGAATGGGATTTTTAAAACAACAATCAGGGGTATAAACATCCATTAACCACATGACAATAAACTGAGGATAACTGGGGATAACAGGGGTAAACTTTTCCAGTCCAGGTATAGCCTTTTCAGGCATATAAGGTCCATTTCAGTGATGCAAGTCCATTTATGGATTGTAAATCTTCCTCCATGCCTCAAAACGCTCCCATTCGTCCCTGTTCACTTCATCATCATCTCCAACAGTTCCCTCAAGTGCTGTGCATTTTTGTGATCTTAAAAAAAGATGATTTTTATGGGAAACTTGCCATTCTAAAATTTCTTGGGGATACTAGGTGCAGTTGGCATGTTGTAGTTTCTAAGACCGGTTAATTATGAGGATGCTATTTCACCCTTGGCTGAAAAATTTGATGTTCATGGCCCTCAGGGTAAGCAAGTTAAGACCTTGCTGTCATCACTGGTCTGCTTTTAATTGCACTTTCAGAATTCATAGAACAGTGCATTATGTCTGGTCCCAGTGCATTTTCAAAATGACATTACAGTTCTGCAGCCTAAAAGACCATATTCTCTTCTTACGCGAAACATAAGCACAGGCACTGACAAAGACCACTGGCTACCATGGTAATAGGAGGATTTCCCCCACTCTGCCCCCACAGTTAAACACATTTCTTCTGCTTCTTGAGATCTACGTGCTTTAAATCATCCCTTGAAAAAAAAAAAAAAGGAATTTTTACTGTCCTACTTTACAAAACTAATATTTGAAAATATTCTAGGGTATTCTGAAACTTAAATTAGTGTCAGAATTAAGTTATTTTCATTAAAACTTGAAGGTAAGAAGAAAAGAAAAAGATGTTGAGTTGAAAGAAAGAAAATGCTCACTGCAGTCATGAGCGTAGAGGTCTATAGATTTAATTAATGAAACATTTCAAGGGAGATCTGATAAATAAAGTAAGCATTTTAATTTAATTATACTAGAAACCCAAAGTGTTTTAAACATAATCTGAATATTTTTCTCAATGCAAACTATTAGCTCCTTTCTAACAGATCCTCCACTACATCTTTACCCTAAAGTATAGCAAACGGTAGGAAATTTTTTCATGTCTGCTGATTTAGACTGATTCCAGGAAGCACAATACATACAAAAAGCAAGCTTAGAATATGAATGTGTCTTTGAGTATGATTGAGTCTTCACTTTGAGGAAACATATTGCTAACTTTAAATACTTGACCAGCAAACATTTTATGCACCATTCTCGGCATACATTCATTCTAACTCACCTGTAGCAGTCAAAGTACACAAGGAACAGACAAACTACGTAGAGCTATTAATTCAGATGTTAAGCAAATTAGCTTACATTGAACAGAATTATAAGTCGTCTCTGTAAAGTTATTCATTCAAAGTCTTTGTGGGTCAAACGTGGGATTGTAAAAAAACACACCTTAAATAAAGTAATTTTTTCCTTCAGATTCAGGATTGCTGTGTTTCACTTCCTATTATTCAGTTTCATGCATGCTCATCTATTCTTGCTTTATCTTCCTGATTTAGATTTAACCAAGAATGAAGCTTATACTTATTCTATATGAGTGGATCTATTTCATTTATTGGAATTGTTCAGTATATGCATCTGAACAAGTATACATCCTGTTCAGTTATCATTCTGAACCCTAGGCATTATAAAAGATTTTTATTATCAGTTGACACTTTCCACAGTTTCTGAACAACAAAATACTTTATTCTGATGAATTTTTTTCCCTGTGTAACTCAAAGGCAAGATTTCTAATACCAAAGCAGCCTTCTGAGACAAAGCTTTGCAGCAATATTCCTTAACAAGAAATATTAACATACCTTGACAAAATTTTACTTGTTATTCTGGACTCTGTAGCATTCTTTATTCTGCAGTTCACTGTGAGTCCTGAACCCTCAATAAGTTCTCAATTTCTCTTACAAGACAAGAATTCTTTCTATTTTCCCTTGGCTCATTACTGTACAAATTATTTACCTTTTTCAAAGTTAATTTTGAATTTGCAGGGGTCTAGGGTTTTTAATGATTTTGCTTACTAGGTGGTAGATGTGTTCCAAGATTACTCCTCTGTTCTACTAGTCCAATATTTTCACAGAATTAATTCGTTCACGGTTTTTTCAAAAAGTACATCTGATCGGCTTCATATACATATGAAATGTTATATTATATACATAATTCTTACTGCCAAAGATGACTAAGAGCTATTAAATACAGCTGTCATGACCTTCTCTACCAGTCAGCAGTCTCTTAAAAGAGATTATGAGTTAGGAACCATGTTTTCGGAAATAAATATTCACTACAGATGGGCTGCTTCAGCCCTAATGTAATCTCAATTAGCTTGTGGCTGCCCCACAGCTGACAACAGATAGAAGCTATGAGGAGTAGGAGCATAATGCAGCTCCCTTACTGAATTGAATAAATTAATTTCAATGAGTTTGTACAATCAGTGCTTTAGAACCTGTTACTGTGAGAAGTAAGTCTTCCTGCTGATTGTCTGTCCTTTCATTTACATATTTCTAAATAGGCATTTCTATTCAAGTCTTCTTGACTTCTAAGACTTCTAAGGAGGCATAAATCTAGTCACATCATCATACATTTTTTCAAGTTAATTCCAGAGCACGATTTTGATTAGTTTGTTCTTCCATTCTTGTATTTATTCTCCACTTTATTCTAGGAGTACTCAGTTTCAAGAAGTCATTGAGGTCCTGAGGTACTGAACAGAAATTTATTTTGGTTAGTGAAAGAATTCCACAATAACAGAATATGCTTTTTAAAACACCTTTCTTCCAGCTTGTTTGGCTTAGGAAGATGCAACTGTAAAATAGCTACATCTCTGCAGGACTAAGACATAGATCAAACCTATGTTCTGAGCTATCAAAAGCAATATTTATCAGTTGGTGATTTTTTTAAACCCTAATGTAGACCATGATGCCGTTGTGATATGTCATTATGTTGCAGGGAGGCTTCATCTAGAACAAAGAGAAGAAAGAAAAATTTAGAGTTCTGCCAAATGTTTGATAACTCTACTGAATCTAATGTTTGTTTGCAGACGTAATCAACACTTCAAGAGACCAGCAGAATTCTTGTTGGAACAACTTTGCAAGGACGAAATTATTTTGAACTGTGTCTACACAATATTAAAACAAATTTGGTATTTTTCATGATAAAACCATTGTGTCATTCAGCTTTATACCTTCTGTTTTGCAGTTATATCTCAGTCTCAGTTTACACCCTGGAAATATATACAGGAGAGGAAAGGACAAACAACTGAAAAGCATGTCACAACAAATGTTCCCTAAATATGATTTGTCTTCTATTGCAAATGTGTTTAACAGAATTCATTAATAGATCCAGGAGAAAGGAAAAAAAAAGAAGAAAGAAAAGGAGTAACCAAAAAGAAAAAGGAAAAGAAAAAAAACAAGAGGAAAAAGGAAAAAAAAAGAAAAATAAGAAGGACAAAGTAATAAACATCTTTGCCAGTTAACATCTTAGTTAATTGGGCTTGTGGAAGCATGAAGAAGAAAAGTGAATTTACATTGCCCTGTGACTGAATGTTTGTTTACAGACTTTATTTATTTTGCATGTTTTAAGTATTTGTTTATGGAAATAGATGAACCACAGAGGAAGAGCTTAAATCCTAATTATTATGTAAACTTTATAACAGTCAGTAGAGAACAATACAAACAATTCACCCATCTCCTCTCACCCTTTTGTGTCCAGTAGAGTTTCTTTTAGTTGACTATTATGTCATCTAGACAGTTGCCTTAGAAATCTTAAAACAATGTACTTTATGAGATTAGTTGTACAGTTCTTTTTGGACAGTTTTGATTCTAAGCTTAAGAAACCATATTACA
Organism: Corapipo altera; assembly: GCF_003945725.1. Classification (NCBI taxonomy): domain Eukaryota; kingdom Metazoa; phylum Chordata; class Aves; order Passeriformes; family Pipridae; genus Corapipo; species Corapipo altera. Next base: position 8,334,654 of record NW_020884879.1, on the reverse strand, counting down.
TTGAAATTATGATTCATACTTTATTATTATAGCTGAACATTTTTAATGCACTTTATTTGGAAGATCTAGTATAGGAAGATTCTTCTAAATATTAGTGATATATCAACCTCACAAAGAAAAAATTCTGTTAGAAATAAATATAAAGAAAAGTAAACAAAATTAATTTGAACAAAACATTAAGAAATCTAAGTATATAATGAAAATAATTGTGCCAAGTTTTACCTGTTCACTGTTGACAACAATATCTGGAGACTGCAGTATAAAAAAAGTGAACTACATGAAAAAGAGAGCTCATTTTCTTGGTCTCAATAACAAGGGAAAAGAAAATTCCATCTGATATAAAGTGAATGTCAAGGTATTTGCATAGGAAGGAAAGGGGTCTGAACTTTTTATTATGCTATTTAAAGCATAACCTTTGCTTCTATGCTGCAATTGTTAATGTAGGTGGTAAAGTAGCTTACTAGCAGAGATTCCAAATCACACAAGACATACCTTCTGAGAATAACAACATATTTTACCTTGGAAGTCTGTTATGCGTTTCCTCAGACCTCCATTACCAGATTAATTTGGTGATTAATAGTGAAAGGAAAAAGTAATAACTTCTCTTCATTCACAGAACTAATGAATATTGTTATATTCACAAGTATTGAACCCTCTGTTAGTCTCAGTTTGATGGCTAAAGTTTTATGTTTGTTGTATACTTAAAACGAATTAAAATGTCCTTTCTTCCCTAATCATTACTCAACAAAGCAAAGAATTTTGTGAAAAGAATTAAAGAGAAATCTCTTACAGAGAAAAAGAAAAAAAATTATGTTTAGGTCATTAATTGTCGATACGTAATTAAACACATTCATGTTATTTATTCGTATTGACCCATGCACATCCATAATTCATTATGAAAAAACACCAGAAAGAGCACAGTGATAGTGGCATGAAAATTTACCTAAGTGAATGGATCAGCCGAATGTCTAATTTTGAGACATCAAAGGTGCCTTTTTAGCATACCACATAAAGAGTCAAATTACCTTATACTTTTTGTTCATATAGAAATTTTGTGCCACTGGCTCTTGTCTTCCATAACCATAAAGTTATAAAGACGATATATTTAGGGTGTTTAAGGAATTTTATTCTGTTTCACTATAAAAATTATGCAAGAATGGTTTAATTCTGTTTCTGCTTTTTTACTTTTTTTTTTTCCCATTATGATGCACTGTGATAGTGGGCTTTTTGGAGTAAGAATTGAACATTAAAAACATAACTGATATTGTATTTTAATTCCTAGCTGGAAGTTTCCAAAATGTTCTCCCTTCAAAGTGATTACCACATTCTATAATCTCTGTGTGTGTCTTGTAATGCTTTAACAGATTTAGGTAATTAAAAAAAAAAAAAGACCATGGTTATGAAAAATAGTTTCTCAGTAAAATTCTTAAAGGGGGAGAGGGTACAGGAGGCATCCAATATATATATTCACACAATAGAATCTTTAAATCAATGTAAATCTGTTCTTAATCCTGAAATGAATTCCAGTTCTATTTGAAAGTAACTTTTTTTTCTGGAACTACTGTTCATTTACCAAAAGGTATATCAGTGCAGTTAACAACCAGTCTTTTGTCTTGAAGTTCCTTTTCTCAAAGGCATCCTTTTTAATTTAGTCCATTGTCAGTTTTGCAGGAATACACTGTGTATTGAGAAAGATCTTTGAGTAATTAGTGTAATGCAACATACCTATAAAGCTCAGATATACTTCATAAAAATAAAGACTCTTAGATATTATGTCCATACTAAATTTTAATATAGCATGTCTTCCACCAATATTTTACAGTATTTAACAACAAAATTGACCACAAGAAAATTATGAGTGTTAATGCTTTTAGAGTCTTCCTAATTGCAGGTAATCCAACCTAGCCCAAAGTGGCTAAGCCTCAAATGTAGAGCAGGAAATAATGGCTTCTGAAACTTGACTAGAGAGACAGATTTTAATTATCTGAGAAACATATCAATATCTTTGTTTTGTTTGGTTTAAAGGAAGATCCAAGAAATTATAGGCCCATCAGTCTTACTTTAGTCCCTGGGAAAGTTATGGGATGAATCCATCTGGGGCAGGCAAAAGTCAGATGAAGCACATGATTGGGAAATAAAACCAGCACAGATTCACCAACGGCAAATTGTACTTGACAAACCTGATTGCCTTGTATGACAAAGGAACATGGCTGGTTGATGCGGGGCAAGATGTGGACATTGTTTACCTGGATTTCTCCAAGGCTTCTGATAACTTCCTACAGCCTCCTTCTGGAGAAACTGATGTGTTATGATCTGGACAAGTGGTCTGTGCAGTGAGTGGTGAACTGGCTGAGAGGCTGCACCCAGAGGGTGGTGGTAAACACCTCCTTTTCAAACTGGCAACCTGTCACAAGTGGGGCCCAATGCTGTTTAATATCTTGATAAATGATCTGGATGATGGAATTAACTGTACCCTGATGCAGTTTGCTGGTGATACCAAACACTGAGTGGGGAAGTGGACACTTCAGAAGGGAGAACCACCCTGTAGGAAGATGTGGATAGTGGAAGAACATAGGACATGAATGCAAGAAGAGTGAGACAACAAGAACCTCATGGAGTTCAACAAAGACAAGTGTAAGGTCTTGCTGACGAGAAATATGATTCGGGAATGTAGCACAGTCTGGAATCTACATGGTTGGGGACCAGCTCTGTAGAAAGGGACCTGGGGGCCCGGATGCTCAACAAGCTCAATATGAATGAGCAGTGTGCTGCTGCAGCACAGAAAGAAAGCCAACAGGATGCTGGCATCAACAAGAGCATCACCAGCAGAGATGCGCTCTACCCACCACTTGTCAGGCCACAGCTGGAATAGCATGTTTGGTTTTAGTCTTGACTACCCAAAAAACATGTGGACAGGCTGAAGAGGGTCCAAGGAAGGACTACAAAGATAATCAAAGAACTGTGAGGAAGTGGGTTTATTCAGTCTTGAGAAAAGAAGACTTAGGTTAGACCTTATCACCATGATACAGTATTTAAAGGATCACTATAAAGAAGATGGGAAATTCCCTTTTTACAAGGAATAGCATGGAAAAGACAATGGGTAATGGGTACAAGTCACTCCTGGAGAGATTTCATTTAGACACAAGGGTCAAATTTTTCAGAATGAAATCAGCCATTGGAATAATCTGCCCAGAAAAGTGCTGGTTCCCCATATTGTATACTTTTAAGATTCGTCAGGACAGGGTGCTGGGCCATCTAGATCATACTTTCGACAAGAGAGTTTGCACCAGACAATTCTTGAGATTCCCTTCCAAACTAGTATTCTATTATTCTATGATTTCAAGTACATAATTTAGTGAACCATCAGAAAAAAATTAGGGAATAAAAAAAGTGTGTGCTGTTTTGTGTACATTTTATTGGATTGTTATCTTTCAGTTAGTCTGCAATTCTGGTTAAAAATTATTTGAGATTCATATTTGTTCTGTGAATTTTCATTTTTTATTACTTGAATTTAATCAGATCAAAAATCTCTATTCTGGCAACAATTTTGCCAGTAGTGAAATAAAATAATTGCACTTCACTGAATCAAAGCTGTATACATTATACTGGAGTAGCAGATTTAAATAATAGGGTTAATCAAAGAAGTTCAGGTGCATACAATGTATTTCTTAGTGCAGTGTGTTATAAGTCTGGTCTATTTCACTTAAAACAGATGACACATATGGCATACAAAGAGATCAACTTGATTGTTTGAAGGAAATGATTTTGTTCTAGAATTCCCAAAAGTAAGAGAAACACATGCTAGGCCAAATCTTAACGAATGTACATTGTAGAGGAGTATTGATTAAGATTATTGGCTTATTTGTATAAGGTTTTTGGCATACTCTAGAGGCAGATATAATGCCTAAGGCAGAACAGACAAATTCATTAATGGTGCTTACTTTATTATTAAAGAGAGAATGAACAGTGGCAATTAATAAACAATGGTTTACTAAAGAGCTTTCTGCAGAAATTAACTTTTTAAATAATTTATGAGGTAGTATCAGAGATTTTAGTACTGTATTTCATCTAAAAATAGTGTTGAAACTGATCTTCAAATGAACTTCTTTCAACATATGACATAAAAGTTTAGAGCTCAGTTTACAGAAGATATTTCTTGGTGATTTCTGCAATATGCCATCTTCTCAAGTGAGACAGAAGGGAAAGTCATAGGAAGAGTAGAATAATCCCAGAGTGATAACACATAGGAAATAACACCCAGAAATCAGAGATACAGATATCATAAGGAAGTTGTCTTATTTTGATCACAGGACAATTGAATAATAATAAAACCAGACTGTTTTATAGGGTTTTTTTTGATGTTGACTGTACTGCCATATATACAAGTACCTTAACTCCTGACTGATGACAGTGTAGACATTAAATGTCTTAAATTTATTCTGTTATGCAATAGAAGAGGCTGAATATTTCCAACATGCCACCCTCTGCCCCCCCAGAGAACCCCCAAAAAAACCCTAACACAACAAAGAATAGATGCAGGAATGAAACCAACCAATCAACCAACCAACCATCTAACCCAGCAACAACTGCAACCCCAGCTTTTGGTCAAACCTGAATGCAATCATCTTCTACATGCAGCTTTACTGTTGTCACACTGCTCAGGACGTCATCCCAGGTACATCAACAGCTCCTGACGTGAACAACAGCAATGACAATGAAGATTACATGGACTACTGACCTTGGTGGTGAATCCCAGAACCACAGAACATGCTGAGTTGGAAGAGACCCACAAGGATCATTGAGTACAACTCCTAGCAATCCCCAAGAGTCACACCATGTTCCCAAGAGTATCGTCCAAACACCTCCTGAACTACATCAGACTTGGTGCTGTGACCACTTCCCTGTTCCAGCACCCAAACAATGTCTGGGTGAAGAACCTCTTTCTAATATCCAACCTAAACATTCCCTGACAAAACTTCAGGCCATTCCCTCGGGTCCTGTCACTGGTCATCACAGAGAAGAGATCAACCCCTCCTCTTTCCCTCATGGGGAAGTTGTAGACTGCAATGAGGTCTCCCCTCTATCTTCTCTTCTCCGGGCTGAACAGACCAAGTGACCTCAGTTGGTCCTCATATGGCTTCCCCTCAAGGCCCTTCACCATCTTTGCCCTCCTTTGGATGCTCTCTAACAGCTCAATATCTTTCTTATATTGTGGTGCCCAAAACTGCACAATATTCAAGGTGAGGCCACCCTAGTGCAGAGCAGAGCAGGACAATCCCCTCCTTCGAACAACTGGTGATGCTTTGCCTGACGACCTCAGGACACGGTTGGCCCTCCTGGCTGCCAGGGCACTGCTGACTCATATTCAACTTGCCATCAACCAGGACCTCCAAGTCCTTTTCTGTGGCACTGCTTTCCATCATCTCCTTCCCCAGTCTGTACAAATATCCAGGGTTATCCCCTCCCAGGTGCAGAATCTGGCACTTCCCCCTGTTGAACTTCATAAGGTTGATGATTTCCCAGTCCTCTAATTTGTTGAGGTCTCCCTGCAGGGCCTACATGCCTCTGAGGGAGTTAACAGCTCCTCCGAGTTTTGTGTTATTCGCAAATTTGCTGAGTATCCCTTTCAAGAGATACTGCATCTAACTCATTTATGAAGTGTTGAAGTGCAAAGAAGACAACAGAAAGTACTGAGAAGAATTTTTGATGTCTTGGAAATGTGTACCTTGTGATAGCTCCTTTTGTTCTTAATACTGATTTCTGCAGTTACTGTATGTTTCATTTCTCGGAACAATGTCACCTGAAAAAGGACAATAGAGAATTGAATTTTAAGTGAGTTTTACTGCTATTTACTTCCTCTGCTCAGAAAAATTGATGCCTTTATTTTCTTTAACCACACTGAGCCACACTTTTTTCTCTGTCTTCCTTCGGTCATTCATTAACTCAGTTTTTGCTCTGGATGATCTTTTTGGAAACTACAGCTCATGACCATGAGCAGTTACAGTTAGCAGTTAACAATGCTGAGTGTGTTACTGTTTTTTTCATTGGGAGTTTAAAATTTAAAGATGTAAAGGTGGCCAATAACTCTTTTCTTCTATTTTCTTTTTTTTTTTTTAATATCTGCTATTTTTAATAGGAATTTAATTTATCTCTCAGATTAATACAACTGTTACCTTTCCCCACAAAGGTCTTTCAGACATCCAAATAACAATTTAAAAATCAAATAATTATTAAAAAAGCTCTTTAAAAATCTTCACAAACATTTGCTTAACATTTGGGATTACTGCTCAATGTGTCTTAATCACACTTCAGCAGACCTCTGCTTTAGTTTCATGAATTTACCCATTCATGATTATCTGAAGTTTAATTCTAATTTTCCTTCACTCTACCATATTACACCTTACTTTTTCTCCTGGCAATGACTGCTGAATACTTAAACCTCTTTAGTAGGCATTAATTTTGCTTATATGGCATATTTTTAGTATGTTAGAACTGAAAACAGAAGGACATATATGATGGGTTTTTTTTCCCTAAGCTTTCATTGACAAGGGGTTGGACTAAATGTATGTCATCTCTGATGTCTCTGACAGTTTAGTTTTGTTCAGCTACTTCTGTCTTTAAGATTTCTACAGAAGACATATTGGACCTGAGTGGAAAGGATGGCTCAGCAGCTAAGACACTGATCTCAAACTGTGGAATCCTGGGTAAACCAATTTTGGGTCTTAATATTCATGTTTTCAGGTGGGAAATAATATTTTCTAATCTTATGAGTATGCTGTAAGGAGAAAATTTATAGAAAATTAATTATTAAAGAATAATGATTAAGTGAATTACATTATGCCATCAGAAGGTTGTCTTCTCATCTCTTCTATCTTTTGCAGATTCAAATGACAACTTCAGTTCTTTTCTCTTGCCTGAATAAAACCACAGTTAAAATACAACATTTTCAGCTAAATTCATTTTATAGTTGCATATATATGTATACAGTACATGAAAGACTGATATCACAAACATACTTTTATTTTGCTAACCTAATCTTTCTTCTTCAGCAGAAAAATTGTGAAGGGAAACCACTGTGCATAAGTGATATAAATTACAGTTTGTTTATAACCAGGCCATCAGAAGAACACCAGAAGGACCCGGCATTATTTCTTGGGTTTTTTAGGTTTTTTTCTTATTGTTGGCAGAACATGTTTTACTTTTTTATATACCAGATGGACTTTTAGAGGCTCTATATAGTCACAGGTGCTTTTGGAAGAATATTCTTTAAAAACCTGTTTTCTAAGCTAGAGATGATGTACAGACTAATTAACATCTGTCCCTTAATTTTTGAGACAAGAGTAATAAATTGCAATCACAAAAGGTTGCTTCTCTCTGTCTGTAAAGCCATTTATCTATAGTTTAATCTTGAAGAATCTTGCCTGCACCAGACTGTTACAGATACAACATTGCCTGGCTTCATTAGTGGACTTTTTTTTTTTGCTAGGCTTAACATATTTTCAGTAGCATAAAGCACTTCTTCAAGTTGCTGACTGTGGTCTATACAAAAATGTCGACCTCAAGGCTTTTCCTAAACTAGAGATACATAGAGAAACGTTTCACAACATACTGCTTTAAAAAGATTTTTTTTTTCTGAAAGGGGAATATTTTCTTAAAATAAAGATATTTATGAAAGATTTATTAATGGTGTAAGCTTTCCAAGCTGGGTTTTTTGCAGCAGATCACACATACGTTACTGAGGAGGGCCCTTAGACCGGAGGAGAATCTAATTTTATTGCAAGATGTTCTATTCAAATTTTACCAAAACAAAGATAATTAAAAAATTGCTTTTGTTTGTTGTCAGGAAACTTCAGCAACTTGACAAAATAATTAATGAGCATAAATATTTTAAGACAAATCCAATGGCCCTGTCAAAAGTGCAATGTAGAGGGGACTAACTAAGGAATGACAGAAGAAGGGAAGTCATGAGTAGGCCACTACATCAGGAACTTCTGCCTCTTTAAATCAAAAACAAAGGATGAATTTCATCCACAACCCTCTGAAAGTACTGTGTGTCCAACGGCACAGCACTATAAACTCACCACAAACACTGAAGTACCACATAACCGAAACAGGTTTTCTGAAGAAAGAAGGGTTTAGGGGCGGGGAACTCCATTCAAGAAGACTGGGATAACTTTCCTTGTTTTTTGGCTATTCATCTGAACCCATCTAATTTCTTCTGCTTCAGAAAGAAACATCCCTTACTGACAAAGAGTGGGTGTTATTCACCTAATCTGACTTCACTGTGTGCAGAAGTGCTCACAGAATATTTTTGTCGTTAAGTGGTGGCGACAGATTGCTGTGTTGCATAGAATTTATCTTTGTCATGAGGCATTGTAGCCCATACAACTTTAGCTCAATATCATTTTCTACATGCCTTACAAAATACAGGGTATTTAATTAGTTACAGCAAACTTGGATAAATGAATTGAGTGTAACACTAGGCATAGCATCCCTATAAGCTTCATATTAATTTTGAATTTCCTAACTTACGAGTGTTGGATTTTGCAACTAACTTTTTTTTTTTTTAATTATGTAACTTAAATAAACACTTTGCATTTGTTTTCTGATGTAAGTTCTATGAAAGATGCAAAATGACAGGAGTAGGCTAGTAGGAGAATGATTTTCTGATTCAAAATTAACTACATGAAGATCAGGGCTTATAAAAAGAACTGTCATTAAACAGCATAGGAACAAAAACTAGGTTTATACAGTCATCTTGTGTGGCAGCTAAAATTCCAAAGAAAGTTCATTTTGTTGCTCTAAAAGTAATTTTTTATGATGTTTGAAGCTCTTAGTAAAAGCCCAGTGGGAAATCCTGTTCTTCAGTTCCTTTCTTAAGGCATGTTCACTCATTTGGTTGGTTTTTCTTCAAAAGCCTGCCTTTCTGCTACCCAAGATTCTTTCTATCAGGCAATTTGACTAGATATCAGAAGTGACATTTTTATTTCATTTGTTAGGGATTATAACAAGCAGTGAGACCTCATCATACTGATAACCAAGCTGGTAGGACCTAGTTGACCAGAAACTGGATTCTGCAAGCCCTTTATTCAATTTCAGAACCTATTTTTCTTTTTTTTTTACTATTTCGGTGGGGTTTTTTTATTGTTTTGTTGTTGTTGTTGTTGTTGTTGTTATTGTTGTTGTTGGGGTTGTTTTTCTGTGTTTTGTTTAGTTTTGTTTTTTGTTTGGTTCTTAAACTGAATGTCCTCTTTGAGCTTTTTTGGTTTACATTTTCAATAAAGACAGGAAACAGTCCACATTTTTCCCTGCAATATACTTCTGAAAAATCTCAAGTAATTTCCCTGTTTTCTCACTCTGTTGCTTCAAGTCTTGAGAAGCCAAATGCCTTTACTCTTGTAATCTGTTTTAGTCAGACTAATTGTATACAATATGTGGCAAATGCATATTAAAACTAGGTGTTTTAAATAGCATACTAGTTTATAGATTTGTAGTTACGCATCTTAGTCCCACAGTAATTTATAATAGGTCTCACAATTTTTATTCATAGTTTTAAATTTTAGTGAAACACTTCAATGAGTTTGTTAAAGTATTTAATTTATATATGTTGCTTGATTTTGAGAGAAGGGTCTCAGCTGGTTGCTTCACATAGACAGCATCTGTTTCTCAAATATACAGAAATGCTCCTGTACAGTAGCCCTCACTGGGTGCTTTGGAAGCTACTCTGTGTTCACAGAGGTGGGCACATGGCAACATAGGTTAAGCACTAAAAGCAGCATATGGCCTAAAAAATGAGGAAATCATAAGATCCTGTAAAAGAGGATCACCATTTTTCCTATTATCCAACATGTAACAATTAAGCGTCTTTTTTTTGCTAATAGTGACTTACTAATGAATAACGTACACCATCCTTGCTTTCTATGATGTTATTCTTTTTAAAATCTTCGGAGCTGTGTCAGTGCTGTATGTCATTGTTCAGATAAGAGACAGTTCATAAGAAGCTCTTGTGGTTATAGACCCCACTGCCCACAAAGTAATAGCTACTACTATATAGGTATATACATATGTAGAGAGAGTATATAGACAAATAAAGGCAAAGATAATTTTGATGTGAATTCAGCTGTTAGATTTGTACTCCATGCTGACAATAACTCTGTTTCCTTATCATTAATTTAGTGAATGTGTTTAGCATGTACTCTGGTCCCAGGTTGAGAACTTAGAGTAATATGTATATACTAAATATACAGTCACTAAACTTTTTGTACATAACTGGGATCTTTTTTATCTTGTGAAGCAGTCATTTTATTGCTCCTTGGAGATAATAAGCATTTCATTCTGTGCCAGCTTAAAAGCTGCTGCACAGAGATGATCTTTAGTTTCACTTGCCTTTTTTTTTTTCCTGCAGAACAGTGACAGACTGAAGCAGGCTTAATTGCTTACCTGACAACTTTCATAACCAATTTCTTAACAAGGGTGAGACAGGGTGTTGGAGAAAAATCACCTCTGTACACTTTAGAACAAATCAGTTATTTAAAACAAAGTACCAGAGCATGTTCCTTCCAAAATTTTTATTCCATTTTCCTCCTTTAGGGTGCAATTTCATGAATGATTTAGCTAATTCAAATATGGTTTGCAAGTAATAGAAAAAGATAATTTCACTCTTTTTCTCCTGCAACATGGACACTTCTTTTATTTTACAATAGGCTGATTTTTTTTTCAGGGCTAGCTACCTCAAACCATTTCCTCAACTTTTTAAGTAACCAGTTATTTAAGAAAGCATAATTGTACTTGCATTTAACCTGTTCCTGTGGAGTAATCTCATGTATACTGATCTTTTTTTAGTCCCTGTCTTTCCAATTGTCATCAGTTTTTCCTTAGGCTCTAACATTTCAAACTCTATTGTTATTAAGTCTGGAACATCCAGCATAAATGCTTATTTTGATCTTATGAAAAGTCTGATTTCCATTAAAATAGCCTTAAAGAATTTTAGTGACAAAGGAACAGCTTTCAATTTCTGTAAATTCTGCTGAATTTCTGGTCTTTCTCCTTTTTTTAACCTCAAAGTAGCACTTTTTGCTTACAGTAATCAAAATTTTATAGTCACATTATGCAATCCTACCTATGCCTTTAATGTTATAATGTTAAACTTTTAACTGCTTTCACTACACTTAGTCTACTTCACTTAATGATTATCTCAAAACTCTATATAAAATTTTTTCAGTATTTCTTTGTCTTCTTACCAAAGAATGACCAAATCAATCCTGATCACTCTTGTGATTTTTGCATTACCCTTGTTTTAGAGCATCCATTACTGCCCTATGCCACATGGTGCTCTCTGGGTTTTTTTAACTGCCTCATCATTATTTAATAAGATGTTATACTCTGTCCACACTCTTGTGATGGTTACAATGGACTGTCCCCTGGGTTTTCCAGTTTGGGTACTCAGCTACTGATGACTGAACAGGAACAGGAATTGAGTATCTTTGTTGTCTATGATGCCTTTCGAATTTTATTGTCTCTTCAAGGTACACCGATGCTCTGACTTTTTTTCTATTTTGCATTTGAGATATTTTAAAAATCTTTTATGTGACTGAATGACAAGTGCTTTCATCTTCTTTCTATATGTTTTCTGGTATTTCCACTTGTTTTTTAAAATATCTCATTGAGAATGAAATTCACTATACATAATTTCTTTTTTATCCTTTTTCCATTCTACTTTCTTTCCTAATATCAGCTGCTACAACAAGGAATTTATTGTTTTTCCTTTTCTTAATTTTTACTGAAACCTATTGCTTATAATTTTTGTTCCACTTAGTGAGTTTTGCATTGAGCCCTAGGAGATCCTTTGCTTCCTCTAGGGAAACGTTGTTCTTGACACAATTCAGTCCTTTAATGGAATGCTCACTCCAAGTCCTTCATGACCTATCAGAGAAAAAAGCTGCAGAAGGAAACATTCCAGGAACCTCACTCCAAATCATACCACTGAAATCTTGGTTTTTCTTTCTGGGTTCACCCCTCCTAATACTTAAAATTTTTTGAACTGTCTAACTGGCACCTACTGTGGTATCAGAAGTGCCAGTGTGGGGTTTTCATTCATGTAGTCTGACAGGAAGCAAAACACTGGTATACAGCTGGTTAAAAAGAAACCAGTATATTCTATCCATTTAGCAGCTTGAATTTAGATTGTTGGCCTCAACCTCCTTTGTATTCAATATGAATTCACACTTTATACTACACATATGCTAGTTGGCTACAGATCTTATGTACATATTTTGTATGTATGCACAGCAATAATTGCGCTACAGAAATGTTTATTTGTTCGTGCATAAGTTCTTGTCTTTGTGTGAAACAATTCCATCTTATTCATATAATCAGTTATAGCTTCAAATGTAGTCTGGTTTGATAGCCAAGGTCTGTCTTCCTTTTAACCTGGTAGCATCAGCATTGCTTAGTTTTACTCAGGACAAGTACAATACTCAGTAGATTTTCCATGCAAATATCTTGCAGTTTCTCTGGTGATTGTCCTGTATATTTCTTTTTGATATATTGTGCCCAAAACAAGATCTCCATTCAAAGTCAGATAATATTTTCTGTTATGCTAAAGTCTTTACAAATACAATAAAACTTCAACAAGTTAGAAAGTTCCAAAAGATCAAACTAAAGTTTTGGAATTTTCTGTTTATAACTGGGACACTTCTCATTTGGAAATATGTAAGAGAACCTGAGATGAGCACTTAATTTATCCTTTGTCTGGAGACTTCAGAAAAAGTCCAAAGGACTCTTGTTATAACTTTTTCTTTTAAACATTAAAAGGTTCTATAAAGATCACAATAAAACTCAAACTGTTATCAGAACAGAGTAGTTCACTTTTGAAAATGCATTCTTTCTAAAAGAAGGAAACACTGAAATACATTTTTTAAAAAATTTCTTCATAAAAGTAAAATTGTGGACATTAAAAATTAATTTACACCAAGACCTGATTTGTGTAGCTTGCTGCTACCAAGAATTTTCAGAGAATTTATGTAAAAAAAGGAATTCAAGATACAGCAAACATAGCTTTTAGTGTATTAAAGGAAGAGTTGGAATCTAAGAAAGGAGAAAAGTTTATCTTTGGCATGGTATATGACATTGAAATGACAAGATAGACCAAAAGAATCTGGCATCTTACCCTATGGAGAAAAATAAAGAAGTCTACTTTTTGTTTCATTCCTCTTCTAGTATCATATCCATAAGTAATAGACAGTGCCTTCATTTTCATGTGAATAAAATCCCAGGTATTTAATTGTTATAAATTTCTGCAGCTCTCTTGACTGTGAGTCTTTTCAGTAACACTCATTTTCTCTTAAGTGCTTTTAAACTATTTTAAAATGTTAGTAACCACGGAGAAATTCCTGGTCTCATGACAGATGTGGAGCAAATGGGAGTGATTCTGAATTGTGTCTATATAAACTAAGGAAAATCACTTGAAAAATTCTGGGATGTTATGCTGATCTACTCCATCCTGGTTCTGACTGATGTGTGTAACTGGAAGCTGAGGTCTGATGCAAGAACCTGCTGTGGTTTAACCCCAGCCAGCAACTAGGCACCAGATAACCACACATTCACTCTTCCACCAGTAGGACTGGGAGAGAATCAGAAGAGCAAAAGCTAGAAAACTCATAGGTTGAGAAAAAGACAGTTCAATAGGGAAAACAAAAACCTTGCACACAAGAAAAAAAAAAAAAGAATTAATTCAGTTTGCCATGGGTGGGTAGGTGTTCAGCCATCTCCAGAAGAGTAGAGACCCATCACACATAACAGTTACTCGGGAAGACAAACAGCATCATTCCAAATGTCCCCTCCTTTCTCCTTCTTCCCCCCACTTTATATACTGAGTGTGATGTCATCTGGTATAGAATATCCCTTTGGTCTGTTTGGGTCACCTGTCCTGACTGTGTGTCCTCCCAGCTTCCCATGCACCCCCAACTTCCTTGCCAGTGTGGCAGTATGAAAAGTAGAAAAGGTCTTGGCTCTGTGTGAGCACTGCTCAGCAATAACAAAAACACCCCTACATTATCAACCCTGTGTTCAGCACAAATCCGAAACGTAGCCCCATACTAGCCAATGTGAAGAAAATTAACTCTACCCCAACCAAATACCAGCACAGAAGCCAAAAGCTTGGTCCCTGCAAATGGTCACAAGGGCAGGGTGAGTCCTTGTAGAAGAGTAAATTGTACTTTTCCTGAACTATGAGGAAAGCTGGATCAATTCTGTTTTGCCTAATCCAAATATGTACTCTAGCCATGTAATTATCTGGAGTGGCATGAGACAGGACATGTGTCAGGCTGCTTAGCCAAGTCCTGGTATTCAAAGAAAATAAAGTCTCACCTTTAATTTTACCAATAGATCCTTTAGATAAAGTTTCCCATCATCTTGTTAGGATCCTAATTCTTACCTGCTGCTAGTATAAGCCATTTTCTGAAGTTGCCTACCATTTTTATTTGTCTCAAAGAACAGCTTTGCAATGTTGCAGTAACCAATCTGTTGAAGATTGCCAAAATTGTGTGCATTTCTGTTTTTTCCTGAAACAACATGAGCTCTCTTGAGCAGCTAATTTAGCATCTGAAAGCTCTTTTTTTAATTATTTCTTTCTTACCAGAAAGACTCTGCATGCTACAAGTCATTATGCCTTCAAGACAAAGAACTTGTTCTAATACCATAGTTGTTTTTTTTTTAATGTTAAGCTTTGTCCTGTCCTTTATAGAGTTGAGGAAAGTACTCAGCTATTTTTCCAAAGAACAAAAGAGGAAGGAAAAATGGTAGGTTAAAATAATTAATACTAGCTCAAAACATTTGAATATGTAAGAGCTAACAGAAGCCACATTTGACAAAAATAGGTATTTACATGCTGATTTATTCAGAGTTAAATGGAGATCTATCCATCAGATTGGTACTTTTTTGTGTAGTAAAATAAAAAATAATGTGATGACAGGAAATTAAAGTGAAATTATTTTGATAATAGACACCAACATTTTTTCTTCTCTTAAAAAAAAAAAGTAGGAAAAAAGTGACATACATTTTAGACAAAAGATGAATATTATTAGTCTGCTTTGACAATAACTTTAAAAAAGGCATCTTGAGTCTTCATCTTGTGGTGTGTCATATACTTATTTACTCCTGGCCTACTTGACAAATAAATGACAGCAAGGTAGGAAAGTAATTTAGTAGTTTAAATGCTACTTGGAACAGGATATGAGAGTAGTATTGTCAAATTTAACTATGAAAAAAACCCCATGAATATATAACCAAAAACTTAATTTTGGTAATCTTTTGGCTCTTAGAGCATCCATTTCTTCATGAAGACAGATCTTTTTTATTTAAGAATTTCTATCTCAGAGGAATTGCAATATCAATGTTTTTTCTTAGTTCATTAAATAAAAAAAGGACAAGCCTTTGGTGCTTAGGATTCAAACTGAAAAAAGTTTAATGTTCAGTTAAGTTTGAGATTTCAAGGGTCAAAAGTGAATTTAGCTCAACGCACCTGAAATGTGGGAAAGATTTCCAATTCACATAGTAACCCTAAGTGCATTGCCTTTTCACAGTTGTTGAGTGGACATTCTCTCCATCAGACATCATAGTCACTTGTTCTGGGATTTGGAAGTTGTTTTCCACTTGTTGCTTAGGGGTTCTTTTCCCCACTATCAGAGTTTTCATCTTTATTTAGGGACGTAAAGACAGATGCAAATCTGTAGCCACTGTACCAGTCCCTGTACATCAAATACTCTCCATTTGACATGGAGAGAACATGAGTTTTCCACAACAGAGATTAACAGAAAAAAATCCCTGTTTAAATGGTTCAGTGATTAGTGCTTGGCTATGTATGAGAGCTCAGAGGTCCAGATAATTTCAGGCACTTGCACTTAGGGCCAGTAGTTTTATTCCAGTAGTTGAACTGACAGTCACTGACTGGTTCCAGTTTACTGATCTTTCCACCCTTTTTTTTGTTTTGTTTTAACTATTGAGCTGATCTATAAACCAAAACAACTTTTTGCTGTCAGTTTGTTTGTTTCTCTTTCCTGTTTTCACTGAACTTTGCCTATTAACAGAGCATTAAAACAGCACCTGGAGATATAAAGTGACAAAATGAATTTTTATAGCTTTTCCTGAACAAAATATACATATAATTAGAGGGTTTTTTACCTGAAATATGGACTGATGGTATTCTAGAGGATAAAGAAATAAAAATAACTAGCCTGATTCAGCTGAATATGGGGATGTCAAATAAGTCATATAATCTCTACCTCCAGACTGCATTGTTTTAACATGTCTTCCTTAACATGTCATCCTACGGATGAGCATAAAATATAACACCTGTGATTCCCTAGTAATGACATTTTGTTCCTCTTCAGCACTCAACTCAGAGCGGTGGTGTCTCTCTGTTGTTCCAAGGGAGAACAATCCATAAGCTTGTTGCTTGGTGTACATTAGCCATCAATAGCTTTTCAACATGCATGGTTTACAATTGCAGTTTGCTGTGTTTAAATGTCATCTGTATTCTGTAATTGAAAGAATGCCTGTACACACACACAAAAAGGGAGAATTGAGTATATATGCCAAGAGCTTCTGTTATTGTGTCTGGGTTTTTTTCACTACATGTGAATTATTGACCTCAGAGGACCATACTCTAGGTGATAACTTTGAATTTACAAAGCATTTAAGTGCAGTCTCCCAACAACATACTTCCAATTTCTTTCCTTCACAAATATTGGACAATGTGCTTCCTAAGATTTCTCTGGAACAAAGCAGTTTTTAATAGTAGTGATTGTATGAAATGTTCTAACTGTGGTTATTTTCCCTCAACAGTCACATGTGTATGTACAATCAAATATAAATCAAGATAATTGTTTCCTTGCAATTTATGACAGAAATAAGTTAGAAAACAATGCAGTAGAGAAAAAGTCAAGAGATTTTTAGAAGCTCTGCCACCTGATCTATTATAAAATGAATCTAATTATCTGGAAAATGTGTGTCTATAAGCAAAATGTATGGCTATATGAATAGATGCATTCAGAACTGAAGTCTACTTATAAGCAGCTGTGGCCAGAGCGTATTAATTGTTCAGATTTATGACATGTGGAAGTGTATAATATGAGAGGAAAGGCAACAAAAAGGCCTCTTCTCTTTCTTACTATCTTTGTTGTCAGTTTTTAAATCAATACACTTTTTTCCATAGGACATGGAGTTCAAATGCAAACAGGTGAAGAGCTGGCCTACTAGATAATGAGCACAATGAGCAAAGAAAATTTGCCAATTTTCCTGGCAAAAGAAAATTGAAAGATTTTGGAAAAGCAAGCCTTGAAAGAAATACAACTATTACCTATGGATATTATAGGGAATAAATGCTGGAGAATCAATATTTAAGCAAAAAGGTAATGCTGGCACAAGAACTGATGAGTGTAAGCTGAACTAGTAATTCAGCAGAGAATGTGTTGAAGGCCAGGCTGGATGGAGCTCTGAGAAACCTGGTCTAGTGAAAGACATCCCTTCCCATGGTAGGGGGATTGGAACTAGGTGATCTTTAAGGTCCCCTCCAGACCAAGTCATTCTGTGATTCTACAATACATATCCTAGAGGAGAGTAAGCTTCTGGAACGGTTTTCTAAAAGAAACAGGGAAGAAAAAAGTATAACTTGCTTTAAAGCCAAAGCTTGATGCATTTATGGGAAAGATCATATGACAGTTTCTTTTTATAGCAAGAGTTTGGAGCTGATGACTTAGCAAAACTCTTCAACTCTTTTGCTCTTTGTCATGATATTTTTATGCCGTGATTTTCCACACTTTGCAGATTGCCATCTGAGCCACTTCATAAACTTGCCTTTACAGCAACTGAATTGATTTTTGTCATTCTAGCAAAGTAAGTCTGATAATCAAGAATTTATTTCAAAACAAACCTCTGAAAAATGCATCACAACAGTTAATTTTACTGGTTTTCTTTCTATTTAAAAATGAAAAGCTGACAATAATTTATTTTTAGTGTATTATACGTCTACATCAGTTACACTCAATTGTACCTGTTGTCCTGGGAATTAATCTGACAATCATATTATGCTTAACAGTCATTTCCTAGGTAACTAAAAGAGCCACATACATGCAATGTAGCCATTAAAAACTTTTTCTTTTCCCTAGTGACTTCTATTTTATTTTTCAGCTCTTCCATATGCACTACACTTTTTGTAATGGTAGGCAGCTGTGAAATGCATTAATGAGCTGTGAGAGAGAAAAAGAACAAGGGAGACCGAAATGTTTCTACTGGGAACCATGAAACGTGAAAGGGACAGAGACCAATCTGGGGGTAAAAAGCATCTATGAAAAACAATCAGTCAAATTTTGAATGCCTGTTGGAATTCACTTTTGTTTGCAGGAGCAAGATCAGGTAGCAAAATTTTTTATCATATTTATTTGATATGTCAGCATGTTCAAATCTTGCTTTTCATGAAGACTTGGGCTCATGAAAATATTTTTAATCTAGATATAAAAAAGCAGGCCCATCAGAAACTTCTTAGGGCAAGACCTACAGTGGCAGGAGTGCAGGTGATTAAGAGCACACTTTCTTCATTTACTGTGGTTTTGTCCTTGAAAACTTTTTGTGTTTATATATGTATTCTATAAATTTGCCTCTTTCTGGAAATGTGGAAAAAATTGGACTTGTGGATTATTTGAAAAGATCATTGATATTCAGGGCAGTTGACAATTTAGGACAATCTCAGTGATATTTATTTAAACTTCAACTGATTTTGATTATCATAATTCTTGTGCATCATTACACAATTTGATTCAATAAATCATGGGTTTAAAAGCTTACTATAATTTGGTTTTGTTCTTTATTTGTTTATCATCTTTTTTTTTTGTTTTGGTTTGGGGATTTTTTGTTTGTTCGTTTGTTTTTATCAGAGCAGCGTCTTTGTTTCCAAATGGCATTCACTTTCCTATTACTTTCATTTTATTTTTTTAAGTTCTCATGCTATGGAATGGGTAGGACCTTCATTTCAATGTGTGCATTATTTTCATTTTCTGTGGTTTTTTAGTGTGTCACTTGTCTATTCAGTTTTGCCTTCAGTGAATTTTTCTAAAGAGTTTCTTCTTTGGTGTCAATGTGCCATGTGTGTAATTTATTTTAGGAATATTTTAAATGTTTGAAAATATTTATTTGCACTTATCTTGAAGGTTTTCTGTATTAGAATACTTGATCTTCTGATAGGATGTATTAAACAGAAAGTAGAGAAAAGAAGAGAAATTCTAAGACAGCAGAAGAATTTGTTTTCCCAGGCAGATAGAGAGGATTGTACAAGTGTTGACAAATATGGAAAAACAAAGGACATTATTACAGCAAAACGGATTAATTAGTTTGAAATATAGATACATGTAGCCATACATCAGTATGTATATATACACTTCTATAAATAGCTACTTATGTACCTATATTTGTGTTGTTTCCAGATACAGCCTGTAACAGTCTATTACATGTGTGAGTCTTCCTTTTTTTGGTTTCCACATGAAATATAAATTTTTTGTCTCTTTTTACCTTTGAAAAAAGGTTTTTTCCATCGAAAATTTAAGTCATAATTTCAGTACTCTGTAAAGATCAGTCTTCTAGTTTTTTCCTCTACCTGAAGAATGCTGTTGAGATGACCAGTAATTTTACAGATCTCCAACAGTAAGAGAACAGAGAGAGATGGCTTATTTTCTAGGTGGACAGACGGAAGAGAGTATTATTTTGCCAAGCTGGAGCAATTTCAGGGCACAGGAGATGGAGATATCTGGGGCAACAGCAGGGCATCACTTGTTCAAGTTGTCTTCCTACTGTTTGGTAGTGAAGAAGCTCAGAGGTTAGAAGGCAAGAGGCATTTTTGTGTTCTTGAGTTGGCTATTTATACCTATTTGGACTGACAGCCCTTTACTGTTGGCAGCAACAAGATGCAGATGTTCATGTTAGATGATCATGGTCCATTTTCCTTCTGTATATGTGCTGAAACATCAAGCAAATTACAGAAAAATAGCATGTTTTTTTATACAGTCATTTGTATATTTTTTTATTATTATGTATTTTTAATTTGTCAAACCACATAAACAGAGTACATCTTGTGGGAATGTGAATATCTTTGCTGGCCTCCCATATGGATACAGAAACATCACATTTTATCTTCATGTTGTCCTTTCTAGAAAATGGTAATGGGTTCTTGGCTTGAGATCCTTCACTGCTGTCTGGGTGGCAGTGCTGCACCATATTTAGCAGTTCCATAAAGTCTGCAGATTTACAAACTTCAAGGAAATGTCAGAATGCCATATCATCAATGCACAACATTTGAAGTGGAGGTGGCCAAAATTCCAGTTTTCTTCACTAGGTACGTGATGATAGGAGGCTTTCACTGTTACTGGTCTTACTGTGAACAGCAAGGAAGTCACATGAGTTGTGGGAGAACTTGCCAAGAAAGACAACAGCTTCCTACCTCACACAGGCCAATAATAGTTTTGTGGAGAGAGAAGAAAGGAGTTTGTTTTGAGCTGCTTCACTAGTCTGTAGGAAATTACTCCAATGAAAATTGTGTCTTTATTACTTCTTTCTCTTTCCTATTTCCCTTTGGGAAACACTTCCTAACTTTAGAATCCATCCTAAAGTTAATTCCGAAGTCATTTTTCCCCCATTGAGGGTGAGTATCCTTACATTTATTTTTCAGTTCTTTTTTCTATTCTGGATATAAGAAAAAAAACTTTCCCTTTAGATGTGTTCACTTTTCTCTAAAACACACTAGATTGACAAATGCCAGTGATTTGTTATGACTACAGGTTCACCAAAGGATCAGAGGGAATTTTCACCTCCTAGATTGGATTATGTGCTCTGGACATGACATACAATACATGCTAAAAATGAAACCTGGGAACACAGCATCCTTTCTAGTGCCTTCTTTTCTGCTGGAAGATAATCTCATCTGCAGAGTGGTGATGTGCAACAGTACAGTCACCTTGTCACAAGAAGCAGCTGTCAGGACTGAACCTGCATAGCCAAGTCCACCTAGTTGACAGATTGTTAGCAAGCAACAAGTCTGAGAAAGCCCTGCCTAAAAGAGGTGAAACTAAATCTCCCTACCATTTTTCAGTTAACTGAAGAGAAGAAAATGTAATGCGTGAAACTAGGTAGAAAGAGCTATGAAAAGAAATGTCTTCATATGCAATACTCACACATCCTCTTATGGAATTGTTTTTGTGGAAGAGCATGTGGGTTGAAGTGAAAAGGAAGTGTGTTCAGCAGAATTAGTGTCTCATACAAAACCGAGCGTAGTTGTTGTATAATCATAGAATGGTTTGGGTTGGAAAGGAATCTAAAGATCATCAAGTGTAATCCCCCTGCCATGGGCAGAGACATCCTTCACTAGATCAGGTTGCTCAAAGACCTGTCCAAGCTGACCTTGAACACTTTCAAAGACGAGGTGTCCACAACGTCTCTCAGCAACCGGTTCCTATGTATCACTATCCTCATAGTAAAAAATATCTTCCTTATGTCCAGCCTACTTTTTTTTTGATTTAAAACTATTGCCCCTTTCCTATTGCAACAGGCTGTACTGAAAAGTATTTCTCCATCTGTCTTTTAAGCCTCCTTTAAGTATTGAAAGGCCACATTAAGGTCACCCTGGAGCCTTCCCCAAGCTGGACAATCCCACTAGCTCAGCCTTTCTGCATAGGAGAGGTGCTCCAACCCTCTAGTCATCTTTGTGGCCCTGCTCTGGACTCAGTTCAACAGATTGATGTCTCTCTTGTTCTGTGGGTCCCAGAGCTGGATGTAGTACTCCAGGTGGGGTCTCAGAAGTGCAGTATAGAGGGGGAGAATCACCTCCCTCTACTTGCTGACCAGTTGTGATTGATGAGACCAAAAAAACTGTTGTTGTTTTCTGAATTCCCAGATATATTGAGACAAAAACAGGGTATTCAAGAAGATACTGTCTTGGGGAATTCCTGTCAGTTCAGCAATGACTTATCAGATCCTTACAGGACAGACAGACACTGTTATTAATTGAAGTGTGTGAGTTTCCAGTTTTGAATGCAAGACCAACCAAGAACTCTCATCTCTTCTGGGTGCAAGCTGGTCATGTCAACATTATAAGCTATATTTCTGTGCTGACATCAAATTCCTCATATTCCAAATGCAACAATCATATGGGATCAAAAATTTTTCCAATCGAGGCTTCAATCCTGATAAAACCAAAACTGAGAGGATATCATTGGGATGATATAAGCCTATTTCTAAAGAGATGAGAACTAGTCTATATTTTTCACAACAAGTCTAATGACTCACATATCTTTGCATATAGTGGAGCTGGTAGCCATCGACCTTTGCAGCAGCACACATTTTTCTGAAATTTGACTTGTTCCTTCATGTTAGATTGTTGGTGTCATGACATGATTTTCAGGACTTTATCAAATCATTTCACTGACATTTACTTTTGGCGCTAGAAATGGTTCTATGGATCACAACAGCATCTATGGCTAGCTTTGCATCTTCAGCTTCTCATGTGAGTCAGGTTTTTTGTTTGGGGTGGTTTTTTTTTGTTTTGTTTTGGTTTGGTTTTGGTTTTGTTTCTTTGTTTGTTTGTTTGTTTTTGGTTGGTTCGTTGATTTTGTTTTTGTTTATTTTCTTTCAGGAGACATAAGGCTTGATAAAAACATGTAATAATTTTATTTCATGGGCTTTGAAGCATGTCATAAATGTCCTGCATAAAATTTTCAAAAATCTGATCTACCCTTTGAATTAGTACGGTTTTAAAGTGAAACAGTTCTTTAACAGACTTGTGAAATATTAATTCACACAGCTAGGAATATTTCTTCTTTGTAACATTGTATTTTGAGAGAACTAGCAACAATTGATTATTTAATTTCTCTGTGATATATTACTTGATTTTAGAGTCAAGACAACTGTCTAGTGCCATAAATATTAAAATCTGAATAAATTCTTTCCATTATAAAGTTTAGTTTTTTACGTGATTCTTTATTTTCAATTTACTCATTTAACATGGTGATCATGGGACAACTGGCATCATTTGAATAACTCAGGAAGAAAAAACAACTACCAAATATAACACATTCAATCAGCTAACAGTTTGAAACCTTTGGACTTAGAGGTGGAATTAAAAAATCATAAAAAAGAAACATTATTGAAACTACACTATGCCTTACTATCACTAGCTTCAACCAAGCATTGAAGAGCTCAGATGTTCACAAATTGAATTAAGAACCGTAGTCAGTTTTGTTGAGCAAGACTTTCAGTGAAAACAAAGAAGCAGATGTAAGGAAGGCTTCAGTGAAAAATTCTTCATGATTCTACTCTGGACTGCAGAAATTGGATGAAAGTTTAGTGCTTTTGGTAGTGATATTAGTTTATATATTACCAGTTGAAGAATGTGTTTAATTACGGTTTGTTTGGTTGGTTGGTTTGAATAGTCATTGAAAAATTGCTAGTAAATACTCTGAAACAAAGAATACAGAGAAAACAAACCTGTGGCAGTATTAGAATGATTTCACACAATGAGATAATAAGACAAGTTGATTTTGTGCTTATTATGTTGGGGAGGTATTTTCCTGATATTAAAAAGGAAAAACAAAAAGTGAGTGGGAGCTAACTCTGAACATATGTTAGTGGCAGAGAAGTGCATTTCTTGATTGCTTTTTAAATATGATGAGCTAACTAGTAAGACAGTCTTTTTATCACAATAAACCTGAGGAAGATATTCAGCAAATTGTAGATCATGTCATATTTCAGTTAAGCATATTTTCATACCTCATGCTCTCTTAGTGTGTCTTAGACTAGTGTTGACAAGTGACTAACTAAAAAACTGACACTGGAGGTGTTTATGTGTGTGCAAATAGAAAAAGAAACAAAACCAGCCAAGACCAAAACTAAAACAACAACAACAAAAACCCAAGCAACTTTGATCTGAAAATTGCTTACTGGAAAAGGAGTTTGTGTAATACTCTCTAGGGACATTAAGCAATGGGTTGCATCCCATTCAATCCTTGGTAATCAAGCCTGGTGTTTGTTTCTTTGTTTGCTTTAAAGTATTTAAGTGTTATTTTGTGCCTTGTTTGTGAGACTGAAATGAATTCAACGGTCAAATTGATTCAATTAGTTACCATAGGATAATCTAGAACACAAATTATGCCATCTGCTTGTCTATAACTTGTGCAGATACCCAGTAGTGTTAGTGATGTAACTGGATAATTCATCTCCTATATCAAAGCAGCTGAAGTTACATTTATCATGGGACTAAAGATCATGCCCAAGTTTAACTCTAAAACTGTTACCTCAGGATGACTCATTTTTTGGTCATACCTTCTATTTCTGAATCTATTTATAAATGGGGCTTTCATCTTGCAATCACATAGAAGTATTTTGAATAACGACCACTTCTTTAAAATTTTATGTTACTACCAAAAGTAATAAGATTAGTAGCATTCTATGAACTTCAACAATTTTTTCTTGTTGAAGTTGCATTTTTTCTTTAATATGTTTTTAAGAAAGAGCAGGTCTTAAAAAACCCAGTATTCTGAATAGAATATGGCAAACCAAGCCATAACATTGGAAGTACTTTACAGCATATTATAACACTCTTTTCCAGTCAATACATCCCAAATCCCCCACTTCCCAAAGAAATCTCCAAATCAGACTATTCCTTTTACTGGGAGTAAATTGCCAGAAAATTCCCCTCAATTTTCTGAAGGTCTTGAGATAGGAAAATAAGACCATCTTAAAAATGAGGAAACTGCTTTTTGTAGTTAAGGTGTCACTTCTTAACAGGAATTGTTTACTAGTAGAAAAGACTTGTAATGGAAGAAAACACAGATGGAATATTGAGAATTAAATTAAAGACACAAAGCCAAATCTCTGTTGTTAAAAGAGTTGCTGCTGTGAGACCTTAAGGAATATTACTTTATGAATATCTTTTTGTAATTGATTTCTTTTTGTTTCTCAGTATTAGCCTTCTGCCTACAAAAATGAGATACTGTAGCCTGGAGAAGAAATTTAGCTAAGACAAATTCTAAAGTGATTTGGGATTAATAATTTTCTCTGATGTGTAATGCTTCATTTCTATGAAATTTGTGCTCTGCTGCTTTAGGTATCTGAAAGCTCCTTATAAAGCTATTATTTCCTCACTGTGGAGGATTAGACTTTGCTCAGAGCAGCTTGAATAACAACATAAAATGAAATCAAACTAAAAAACTCAACAGATCACTGTTCTGCCATTATGTCGTACCTTCCTTAAATATACTCCAGAAAGTATAGACTTTGTGTCTGAAAACAAGAAGTGATTGATGCCATGTGCTAAACACTACTGTGAATTCCTTGTCTGTGGGACATCAAGGAGAGTTTCTGAATTCAGAGGTTCAGGGAATATCTCAGCCTCATCCCATTTCCATCTTGAGGAATTTGTCCAAGCATATGCCAGGATGCTTGCTGCTACGCATAACAGGTCTAAGTTTCCACTGAGAAGAAACTGTTTGGTCCATAATCTGGACATTAAAGGGTACTGATCACTAAATTCACATATAAGCCACTTATATGAAATCACAAAACCCCCCATTGTATTATGGACCTTAAAAGAAATTTTATAAGACAAATAATGGTGACTGATACCTTAAATTCACTTTCAAAATCTAAGAGAATTAAATTTAGACAAAGGTAACATAAAAGCTTTTGAAATTAATTCTAGTAGCTCCTTGCCATCACTATTGCCTTGAAAAGTCTAATATTACTTCATATGATTCCTTCTCACCAAACTTTTAAGTAACTCTTAAAATTAATTTCTTAATCTTAGAAGGGGAGGTAAGGCATAGAAATTTATAACAATCCTCCAAAATGGTGGTAGTTTTTTAACTAGTTAGCAATTTAGGTATTTTTGTTGATTATTTGAATAAAAAAATCTCTGAGTTACAGATTTTTCAGTATGAAATGTTTTTGATGGTATCCACCTGTTACCTTTCTATCTCAGTATTCTTTCTCAAGCACGTCTACCCTTTGACATTTACCTGTTATTCTCTAATTCTCTCAGGTCCAAAATAAAATGTGCTTATTTAAATACTGTTTTAGGAGAAAAATGGAATTATTTTGTTTCTCACTGACTTTGCCAGCACTTGTATTAAAAATACTTTCTCTCATTATTATCAGTTCTGTATTTTAATGTCTTCTGCGAAATTATATATGATAGGAGCGAAATACATTTAGCATAATAGTTTTTCCTGTAAATTCAGCTAAGCTGTATGAAACAAAAAAACTTCTTGAGTAAGTGACATAAGCTACTAGACAGAAACCAGTCTAGACAGAAATTAATCTGTACTTACAGATTTGGCCAAAACCACATTACTTTTTAAACCTCACACTATCTGCAGGTGGAAAAAAGGAAAGTAAATGACCTGACAGCAAGATTTACTTTATTATCATTTAAAATAATTGCCAGTCTACTTCAACTTTACTGTCAACAGAGGGAATTTGCTTAATCATGAAAATCTTGAAGGTTAAAGTTGGAGCTTGTCTCTGATAGCATTTCTCTTCCAGCTGTAGTTGTCATTCATGTTAGAAATAACTACTGTAAAACTAAGTATCTGAGGTTTAAAAAATATAAGTGCATTAAAAATGCAGGAGAACAACTTTTGAAAAAATACACAAATTTATATCCCTTTGTTCCTACTGAAATCAATCAGATGCTTAGAAAAGTGAAGCATAGTTAGCATAATATTATTGGACTCTGGACCTTTTTAGTAGAATCTGACCATACGTTTTATGATTATTAGCTTTTTCAAGAAGCGCACTCTCCCTGCAAATTACCTGGAAAAAAAAATGGAGTTCTCTCAAACTAATCTGCCATTTGATTTGTTATGAGATAATTTAGTTCACGTCTGTACCAGCAGAGCAACTGCTGAAAATTCAGGAAAATGCAATGAAACTCTGTTGTGCAGTTTTTTGGCCTGGACACAGAATCCCATAAGCAGTATTCTTTCCCAATGTGTTCTGGCACATTCCCCAGTTCCACATTCTGTTATAAGCATGTACCAAATCACTTTAGCTGTAGCCTGGATAGTTCTGCATCGCTGTTCAATATCAATATCCCTTGACTGAATTATATGTAGATTCTTTATAAGTCTCAATTATGAATATAAAACATCCAGATGTTGTTGACGTAAGCTAATGTTTTGAAGGGAATTTTTCCAAAATAGAAGTCGTATCATAAAAATGAGGAAAGAACAAGAAGATGATGATAACAGTAAGGTCATCATGAAGGCCATCATTAAGGAAGAAAAGAAGTTGAGAACAAGCTTATTTCCTTTGACATTATTTCTTGCTGGGATCATTTATACCAGTAAGGCTTGGGAATATACTCTGGGTAAGTGAATCCAGATGGAATATGAAGATGAATGCTGAGGTACCTGAATCTGAATGGGAGCACTTCAAGGTGTGGAGAGACATTTACAGCATGTGAAGAAACCCCATGTTACAGACTTGTTTGTTTATACCTAGCCTTGAGCATTGTTTAACGTACTGTCCTCACTCAGCTGTATTGATGCCATTTGTTTGTACGGCCCCAGACTTGCCCGGGCTTGCCCAAGGTTGTTTTCCTGCTAAAAGTTGTTTACCCCTTCACTTTCCTGCTCATCCTGCACTGATTGGTCGAAGAATGCTGCAGTGTGGGGTGGATCCCCATTGGTTCCTAATGCCCAACTCCTCCCAAATTCATCCTCCTTTCCTGTGTTCCCCTATCCTATTGTACCCTGAGATGCCAACCTCATACTCCTCCCCTGTTACCAAGTCTCCCTGACCCAAACCCTATATAAGTCCCTGTTCTACCTTAATAAACGGCCGTTGCACCCCAACCTTCTACCTTGTCGGACTCCTTTGTGCAGTGTTGCGGTCCCACTCCCCTTCCCACAGGACTGTGGCAAATGAAGAAAGCAGATTCAGTTCTCATATTAGCGAAATTCTGCACTTGACTTATTTCTCGTAAAGACAAGAGTAAGCAAAGTTTGAAATGTAGCTCACTCAAGGCAAAGACTTTCAAAGAGTTTTAAAGTAAAGGCATGCAGTACAACAGATTATTAAAGGATACTTAAAGATTCAGCAGAAAGTAAGTCATGGCAATTTCTACTGATTGTCAGAATACTTGTTCTCTATTTTACACGAATCAAGGTTTTCCTTAAAAACATGGCAAAGTATGACAAATAATAATTTTTAATCTTGTTCAAAGTAAGATTTACAAAGAGCAATTTATAAAATGCATCATATAACAGTATAAGAATTGCTTACCTTTTCAACAACCTGTTGAATACTAGTGGAAATAGAAGTACATAATAATCCAGATATGTGAATTATGCCTTTATGTCTTTAAACAGTGGTGGATTATTTCAGCTTGTAGGCTTATATTTATGATCTAGTTACTGTACTCACAAAGTTCTCATGTGCAAAAAAGTTCTCATGTTTGTGCAAATTGTAGTCCACAGAGTATGTACAACATTCACTCCAAGCATACATTCCTCATTAAATAATGCCAACTAGTCACCAATGGAGGAAGAAGGGATTTAGTTTCCACCGATGCAACCGGTTATTTAAGAATCATGTGGTGGTTCTTCCAAAGAACTCCACTGAAGGAAAGTAGCTTTCATACTGATGAGGAGGGTGGCTTCCTATTTAGGAGAAATAGAAGTATTTGAAATTAAATGTTCTATATGAAATCAAATTCTAAATCTGATTTTTGAAAGTAAATCTACTTTCCAGTTTTTTTCAAAAATGCCAATGATGCATTGGTACATTCCTCATGAAGACTTTGTTGATCAAAATATTTACGCATTAATCCTATGGAAGCATAGAGAAATTAATTAGTACTCAAAGCATTTGAATATGATTCCTAAAAGTCTGGGTAGCTATATTTAAATGGCTGCCAGCTTAACTGTGCACTTTAATTGCAGGTAAATGGATGAGAAGATATACAGAAATGAGAAAAAATAACCTCCTAAAATATCATAGAAGTAATCTATATCCAATTTTGACCACTGGTGAGGAAATTGTTAACTTACTGGACAAATACGGGAAGATTATAAGACTGTTTCTTGTCTCTGATTAACGCATTATGGAACTAATTTACAAATGCTGCTGATTTGTGAAGTGCCTTTCTGTATCCATTTTACTAAAACCAAGTTCAATGCATATTCATCAGAAAATGGCTTTTGTAATCCATTAAAGCTCGGAGAGAGGATTTCAATCTTAAATTATGTAATCAGAGCAAAAATTAGTTCATTAAACAGTTGGTCATGAATAGAAGAACCAGCCTGCAAAGTGTTGTTTGGGAATGAACATTCCTCAAATAAGAAAAAAAGGGCAGAGGTCACAAAGGGTGGAGGAGATGTTCAAAAACTTTGTGCTTGAAAATGCAGGAAAATAAGACTGTTAGAGGAAGGTCTATTTCTTTTCGGGAGTGGGACCAAAGAGTACAGGTAGTGTTAGTAAAACTTGTGATTCCACATGCAGGCACTAGAAGGTTTCTGAATCAAAGGTCTGAGCTTGTCTCTCAGACCTATACATTCCTATAGCTAATGAGGAAATGGTAGACACAAAATATGACTATTTTTGTCCCATTCCTTATGTTGCTTACCAAGAATGATAGCATTTTTTTGAAACTGGACATTCATTAAACTTCCTAAGAGAAAGAATCTGGAGTTGAAGTGTCCACCTGGATAAGCATCTGATGACCAAAAAGCTGTTGAGATACTGGATCATTCTGGAGAAGAGAGCAGTTGATTTCTGTAGGCTGCTCTCAGGTGAAGCTGTTGAACAGAGACATTGTCTCTTGGTGTGTTTCTAGTGATCTGCATACAGGTAAGGACATATAAGAACACAGTAACTTTAAGTCTACAAGACCCGGCTGGTTAAACTGGAGTGTTGAACAGATGTATTTCTATCTTTGTTTAGCAAGAAAATAGAATAAAACTACTCTAAATATTTTCCTTCTATAAATATTATTAGTGATAGGATACAAGATAAAGGTATTTCAAACAGACACAGTGTATGAATCTTTCAAAATGAAAAAATGTGGCTGTGTCTATAGGACTTCCTATAGATCTAGAGGAAAAAAAAAAAGTAAAATTGTTAGGATATACAAGTTCCAGATCAATAGCTCTGATTCCTACAAAAACCTTCAGAAGCACTTTTCAGGAAAGCGGTAGTTAATTTGATGCAAAATAGTGCAATGCACAGAGACAATGTTTTTCTCAAAAACCTTGAAAGCATTTTTTTTATTCAGTCCTAGTTATGTCATTGCAGCATATTTATAAATTAGGAAAATGACCACTTATACAAAGTATGTAGGTATAAAGTCGAATGCACTTATATTTGTACAGACACCAATTCAATAACTAAACAGGGAAGGAAAAAAGAATGAAGATAGAAAGGCTTCTAATCTCCCAAAAGTTGCAGCATGAATTCAGGCTGTTGTCTTGCTGATTGAAATTTTATCTGAAATTTTTTCAGCCATTGCTGAAACTTTGATCAGCCAGTAGCGTTTGAATTCTAATTCTTTATGAATAAATGTTCTGGATTTTTATGCATTTTAACACAGCACTCATTTTTTTTCAGAGCCCTTTTAGGCTGTCTTTTGTATTTATGTACCTACTAAATATTCTGTTCCTGTTTTATATTGAAGGTTTTCTTTTCCTTTAAAGGAGCATTGCATTTGTACCTCAAATTATAATTTAGCCGGTCTAATTTTTTCCACCTGCTACTGCTGATCAGACAATTACATACTTCAAATAATGTACAGTTGCTCTATGGACAACATAGATTACCTGAACCTCTGGGTTTGCAACAGCTTTTAAAGTAAGCAGTGCTTCAATAGTATGTACAGGAAGCCTTAGAGAAGACACTGAATTCAAGCAGCTGGTGACCCTGGGCAAAACATGTCAGCTCTCCTGGGACTAAAAAGCTCATGTGTTGGCATGAGAAGCTGCTGTAAGGAAACAGGGAAGTGCCTTGTTTCAGCCTGCACTGTACCTCACTGGATGTTATGACAGCGATAGCATTCAAGCCTGTTAAGAGAAGATAGTTTGGGGTTTTATACAAAATGAAAAACATCATAGTATGGGGAGGAGGCTGAACTTTTCCACAGATAGGATGTTTGCAGCACGCCATGGGAAAATCCATCATGTCCATCCAATGCTGCATGAAAGCTGGGTTTGTGTCTTCCACAGGGACATGATTTACTCTCTGTCTATATTCCTCTTTTTATTCTATCTTTACTCCTTTTGTTGTCAGGTCTTTCCTACCATGATGCAAAAGAGCTCTGCATAATTTCCCCTTCTCATTTCCCTGTGTACCCTTGCAAAACATCACGTGCCTGACAGGAAAATGCAGTCATAACCATTTTCCGCAAACTAGAAGTCAGAACATTATGCAGCATTTTCTGATTTAAAATTATCCCAAAGGAGTATAAATAAGTTAGTTTTCTCATTGATGTCATGTTTAATTGTTGTTCTCAAAGAGTAATGGAGAGGCTTAAATGAAATTCTCCATTGGCCTCAAATGCTAATAATCTAAGAAAACCCACAAAACCATAAAAAGCAAACAGATGAAACCCCCCAAACCCCTGCAGTAGGGAACTATTGCTGCTTTAGTTTGATCTACTTACTTTTTCTTTGTCTTTCCAGAAGGGGTTTTTCCACTGTTCTTTTGTTTATCTTTCTCTTCCCCTTCCTTTATTTCTAGCAGCAGCAAATGAAAGTGAGTTTATCTTTTCTAGGACACTATTAACTACCTAAGGGATGATTAAAAAACACAAAGGAAATTTATTTGGTTACATTTTTTTAGCCATAATGGGCAGAATTTCAATAGAAATTCTTTAGGAGCTTTTTTAAGGTTATTCAGAGTTCTCTCAACAAAGTGTTTAAGTAGAGACACTCAGGGAGTATGGCATGTACAATTTTATTTTTTTATTTTATTTTTGGTACCTTTGAATTTGTGAAACTTTTTGGGGATTTTATACAAATCCCTAAAGTAGTTTAAGAATGTAAGTAGTCAAGCATTAGAATTGAGGGCTAAGGTGCTGGAAGTCAATGCAGCTCTGAATGATTTTTTTCTTCCCCAAGGCTTCCTGCACCTAGCCTGAAAGCTAGCTATTAGAGTTCAGTTT
This sequence comes from Corapipo altera, assembly GCF_003945725.1. Taxonomy (NCBI): domain Eukaryota; kingdom Metazoa; phylum Chordata; class Aves; order Passeriformes; family Pipridae; genus Corapipo; species Corapipo altera. The sequence goes on along the minus strand of NW_020884879.1, from coordinate 8,302,463 downwards.
TCATACAATCATCGTATTAGAATACATTTTTATCTTCTCTTAGAAAAAGAATGTAAAGCAGAAAACAACCTGCTTTTTAGGTTGTTAAAAGTAACAAAGGCTAAAAGACTGCTAACTAAGTGTTGTGCCATCCCATCTAACATTTCAAAAATTTCCATGAATAAAACACCACAAAAATATTAGAAAAAGAACTGTCATGAGAGGGAAGAGAGGGAAGGAAGTGTTACATGTTCTAATGCATATCTGTACAAAAACTAGAGATTTTTAGGGACTCTTACAGATGTGTGCATACTCTCTCCCTCTTTCCTTCTACTTTAGTAAGTGCTCAGATTATTCCTTCCAGCACAGAATTTCAGTTGGATGAACTAGGATGACCTGTATAAGTATTTTATAGATAGTTGACTACAGTAAAAAAGAGGACTGTCTTGCCATGTAAACACCTTTATAAAAAGGTAGGGCTTAAAAAGTGATACTTTCTTCTCCATTTTAAGAATTGACAGATTTATGTTATGCACATGTAATACAGGATTAGAGGTTGACATCCTAACAAAAATATGCATCTCTTCCACCCTGGAACTGTATGTTATTCTTCTTTGAAGGCGGATGCCTTAGTCCACCCCTCAACTATTTTCTAATTTACCTAGCTGCTTTTTCCAGTAAAGTGATATAAATAAATATAACAAACACTGGAAATTAATTGAAAAAATCACAATTATTTTATATAATTAGTAGGCCTTCAGGATAGTTTGGAAACTGTAGCTCTGTATAATTTTCAGATTGTCTAACATTTATATTTTTGTTTACAGTTAGCATTTTCTCCACAAATCTGTGTATGTCAAATAAGTTAAAAGTGCTGAGGTGCATTAGTTACAGTACAGGATAGCAAACTTTAAAATAAAACTCGTTCAGTGATGATCCTTCTGTTGTAAGATTTTCTTACATTTATTTTTTGTATATATCTTTTTCTGTATTTACTGATTATTTAAGGGCTTTTTTCTTTTTTTTCTTCAAATTGCCTATCTGTGCTCACCCTGCTCAAATGCATACATACGGCATATGTTTATTTTGTTTGCCTGTCTCTGGGAAGATGAAGAGAAATAGGAAGAAGGATGGGAAAGTACCAATTTATCATTTCTTTTATTTCCTTTTTCCTCTCTTTCTACAAAAGCCCTGAAACAGGTGATTAACATCAATTATTGAGCAGAAATTGAAAGAATCTATACTTAAGGTTCTGCCAATGTTTCAGCTCAGGAAGAGAGTAAAGCACAAGTAAAGCTCAGATGCACCTCCCTGAAATAAAGAGACAATATTGATAAGATATTCCAACACATTTAAGACCCATTTCCCAACCTAATTAACAGCACTGTTTTTCAGTTCTAATAATACAGAGATTAGGAAAAAAGAGAGCAATGAAGTAGAGCTCCTTTCAGTATGCACCCAGTGCCTAGTTAGAAAGTGAAAACCACCTACTTTGAGTGACCACATTAGCATTTCTAGGTCCTCCATTTTTGCTAACTTAAGCTAATACATTCAATTTTATTTTCAGACTAGAACTGCTCAGCCAGTCAATTAGTGTTTCTCAGCTGGAAACCTTTACTGAAAGGCAGAGTGGCAGTATAGATGGGCTTCCTACAGATCCTGAATCTTCTCTGCAATTCTCTGACAGCCTATGGGCCTACTCTATAAATAGTTACATGGTAAGACTGATGTGTTCAGAAATTACGAAGTGGCTGTGCAAAAATACAAATCCCCTAAAAACCTATTGATGCTATATTGAGACTCAACATAACCTTGTATTCAAGCATTTTCTGTATGCATTTTCAAACACAAAAATTTCAGTTTCAGAAAGGGCTCAGGTAACAGAGCTCTACATATTTTGAATTTAATTTCAAAATAACAAAGGTATTTACTGGAGACGTTGCAATACGTTAACTGAAAAAAATGTTACTGTCTAAAATTCTTCATAATGCCTTGCTAGTCTTTCCCTGCTGATAAAGAAATAAAATGATAGTTCATAGATCACTGAAAGGAGGAGAAAATTGCATCCGAAGCCTTTAAGAATTTGAGAACCAGGTTTGCACACACGGTGCAAACAAAAGGCTTGACTTCTTCAAGACTGTGTCTATGCTCCATCAGGATTGACTAAGCAATCTAACATGAAGTTAATATATGCTGATATACCATCAGAAAAACTCCTTTGACTTCTGTAGAGAGCTTGATAACTCCTGAATAATAATGATTTTTGTTATCTAATTCTGGAATTAGTCATATTCTGCTGCAGGGAACTGATAAAGCTATTTCCTTCTGAGTGAGAGGAAGAGAGCTCCAATAATGACATAAGAAAACAGAGACCTCCTGACCCAGAAAACAAATGAAAGGAAAGTTTATTTCAGTCCATCTTTCTTATTCAATAGTTAAAATTTTCTGCTTCATTCCTTAGCTGTATTAGACTTTTTGGGGGGAGAGAGGGGCCTCTATTTATACTATTTGTAAATTTGTATGTTGTTATATAGTTCTGTTACATGTCACCATCTCCCAACTGAAATTCAAACCCTAAATTATTTTCTTATAATTCCGTGTAAGCAAGTTCATTCCTTAGCACGGGAATCATCAATCTTTACTTCTTCAGAAGCCTGAGACTTCGGAGACCCTCCTTGAGTGTTCTTGTTACCAGGGACTAAAATCTCATGTAAATATTTGATGCATGACTACTTTGGACTGTATTATGCACTCTATAAGTTTTTACTAATCTTCCTTTTAAGGAGATCATATTCCAGCTTCTGAAGAAAAACTTTTATTTATTCTTTTATTGTGTAGGTTAAATTTCAATTGTACCAAAGTCAATGGCAAAGTACACATCAGTTTTACACTGGCCATAATTTTCTCTTGACTTATTCATACCATTTAGACTACCTGAAAAAAAGTATTGTTATCTGTGGCAGTTTGACACGGACCCACCAGATTGAGTGCAAGCTGGCAAATCGTTTATTAACAGTCAAGCACACACTTTTATACTCCTTGATTACATAATTATAGAGCACGTGCTATTTTCCCAGTGATCATTCTTGAATCCTTCCAGTGGGCATGTGCAGTCGAGCACTCTATTCGGGGCCTGCTGCAGAGACTACATTTCCCATCCTTCCTTGCAATAATCTTCCTGTAAGGTGTTAACTCTCCCACAGTTATCAACTTCTCTATCCGACAAAATACTTTCTTTTTTCTTCTCTAAAATTTTCCTTTCTACATATAATAATACAAACAGAGAAGAAAAGATATATTACTACTAATAAATAATTATTGAATTATTTTATTGTCATTTATTTTACAACTTAAAATCCTGTAAAATAGAGATTGCTGGTTTTTTTCTTATGTTTGATCCAGCAGTGTGAATCCATGTTCTAAAGTAAATAATTGCCATTAGAAAAATTATACTTTTCTCTAAATTACTTACTGATATGCATCAAGGAATATATAAAAGATCACATAATAGAACCAGTTTTTGAACAAGTTTGGTATTATGTAGCTTATAGTGAATTAGCTACACTGGGCTGGTTATGTATAGCAATAACTTAAATTTGGAAAAATAATGATCATTGCAATGATGTTAACATTGGAGTATCTTATATGATTTAGGGGAATAGTACAAAAACCACAGAAGCATGGAACAATCGTTGAACATGGCCAAGATTCTTCTTGATTCAGATAACATGAACATGTGCTTACATTTATGCAGTGTTAATCAGTTCTCAATGATTCAAAACACATCAGATTTATCTTTATTCTGTATGATATAAATGTAACATTTTTCTTATTATTCCATTTATTTATACTTAAAAAATTACAGATTCTGTTGTTTCTGACCTATAGCACCCTTACTGTGACCTGAAATGAACAGCAGTTCCCCACAGTTCTGGGAAACTGCATTTGCATATTATCTTAAACTTTGTGCAGTGAAGCACCAGCTGTTTTTCAGCTGTGTATGTTGTAATAGGCGTTTGAAGTCTAAACGATGTACCAAAATGGAGCAGTTCTTTAAATCCAAAGGACAAACCCATGTCTTTAAGCAATAAGAAAGGAAAGTGGTTGTTGAGCATAGGGTTTTTCATGAAGGGCCAGCCAAATAGTCTCCTCCCTGCTAGGATGCAAGCTGGTAGGAGCTGATAATAGTGCCAGAACAGGGGGATCATAGACCCCTCAGAAACTCTATTTTGGAAACTCACATTTAATAATATTCAGGAGCCAGAAAAAGGCTGGAAAGAAAAGTCTTGATTCTCCATGTTTTTCTCCAGCAGACACAGAGAGTAAAGAAGATTATACTGGGGAGCTTAAGCAATACTTTTGGGTGTCTGTAATACAATCATTTTTTGGAGAGGTCTGTCTCGCTTGAACAGGCCAGCAGAGTTTGAAGGAGAAAACAGTGGACCAGGGAAGGTCTGAAAGTGTCACACTTCTCAACACAGCAGACCAAGGAGGACCTGCTGGGTGCATAATTTCTGAGGGGGACTACCACTGACAGGTATCTAAGTTGCCTGGAAGTCCAACAGAAAAGAGAAGGAGTAACAAACATAGTACATTCCTTTTGCATACAGTGCAATATGTAATGCATAGAACTGATACTGTTTAAGATTTGCAATATCCAGGCATGTCTTTGTTCACATCAATAGGTTCTAGGGCTAAGTACTCTCCCTGTAAAGTGGCGTGTTGGTAGCTCCACACATTAACTTCTAGTCATAAAAATCTCACCTGATGTCTGCTTGGATGACATAACACAACAAGTAGCTAGAGTTTAGGGCATACAGGATGGTGTACCTGACTCAAAATACTGTTAATAGCACAGGTTGAATATATTTTGTCAGTAGTTCCTAAAAAGAAGGCAGCTCCCATGAGCAACAGATTTACTTTCCTGAAGACCATTAAAAATAGATCCCTGTCCTTTTCTTTTCCTATCTGGATAAAAACATAGGTTTCTAATAAACATGCTGTTAAAAAAAAAGTAATTCTTACCCTGTTGGGAAGAAAAAGAAGTGTGTCAGAAAGTATATATCAGCAGTCATTGAATGAGAAGATTTTTTCATAAATTATCTACTCTCAATCATTATATCCTGCTCAGAACTGAGGTATTTCATGATATTTACATAAATATAAAGACTCTGATCTTGTGTGGGCTGTAGACACCTTAACTGAGCTTCCCTGATCATAATTTCTTGTATGTGTTGAAATAAACCTGATAGAGAACAGAAGCCTGTGTACTTCTCCTAGGTTGTTTGCCAGTTTATCAGTGATAGCTGTGACAAGGGAGAAGAGAAAAGCATGTTATTTCAAGAATCATTATTGTTAAAAAGTGACCACATCTATATCTATTACAGCAATATAAAATTTAAATGAATATGTACCTAAATGTGTGTCAGCAGCAATAAACATAGCCAGTATTTCCCATGCAATCAGCAAGGATATTGAAATATCTTCTGCAATGCAGTTTTAGTTCAATTATGATTAAAAAAAATTAATAGGTCAAAAGTCATTCTAAGTTCTGTTGTCTGCTACAAAAAATATTCTAAGTACAATTCTATTCTACAGGTATGTTCAGGATTCCTGTTTATGCCGTCCATAAGCTCATGCAATTTTAGTATATAAGAGTTTGTGTTTCACCGGATCACAACCCAGGGATTGACATCATATTTTTTCTTATTTCAGAGATAAAAATGAAAAAAATCTTCAGTTCTACACTTAAACACGAATTTAGGTTTCACTATTAACCATCCTATGAATCAGAAATAAATTAAATCAACTGATACAGGTTGCTAGTTAAATTACTGCTGAGGTTGGAAACATACATGATCTATGTATAAATATGTAATATTTTGAGGAGACAATTAACATATTTAAGTTATGGTTATGAGAAAAATCCAGACTTCGTCATAATTTCACAAAATTACCAGAGAGCTAAAGACCTTTTGTCACTTCAGTTCTTCAAAAAGTGAAGAAAAATAAATTAATGATTTGTACTGCGAAGAAAGTTATCTGTACCACAGCCAATACCAGCACACTCAGTCTAATGAGAAGAATAATCCAGACATTATAATGCTCTTTTCCAAAAACTTTACAAATCTTATGATAAATAGAAGCATTTGATTTTTGGTGATCCACATAATCTTCTTAATTAATATTGTTTCCTGTAAAATTAATGCTGCAATTCCCACCATATTATTAACATTTGAAATTAAATTAAAAAAAAAATAAAAAACAAACAAAACACAAAAACCAACAAACAAACAAACAAAGCAAAAATCTTTATCCTCCCTTGATTTATATACCAATGAAATAGTGTTGTTTCTGATTCTTTTGTTTTTACAGGTGGATAATCTGAGATTTCTTATATGATGATCAAATGAAAAACTACCTTATAGATGAAAATAAATGCTTACTGTTGTAAAGAACAAAATAATGCTATTACTTAAGAAGTTGCCCAGATATTATTTTAAGTATAATTTCTTTTTTTTGTCATCAAACATTAATATTTCATTACAAATTTAATGTTTATGGGGGAGAAAAAGTAGTGTTTTTCTAAAAGGAATTGAGAAAGAATATAGGGACCAAAGGCTGTGAGAGAAAAAAAATAATATTTTTGAATCACAATATGTCAAAGAAGTTCACATTAAAGAACAGCAGGATGGTCAGGTGGCCAAGAAGGCCAACAGCATCATGGCTTGTATCAGCCACAGTGTGGCCAGCAGGACCAGGGCAGTGATTGTCCCCCTGATCTCAGCACTGGTGAGGCTGCACCTAAAGTACTGTATTCAATTTTGGGTCTGTCACTACAAGAGGGACCCTGAAGTGCTGAAGTGTGTTCAGAGACGGGCAGCAGAGCTGCTGAGGGATCTGGAGCACAAGTCTGATAAGAAGCGGCTGCGGGATCAGGGGTTGCTCAGCCTGGAGAAAAGGAGGCTGAGGGGACACCTTACCACCCTCCACAACTACCCAGAAAGATGTTGTAGTGAGGTGAGTGTCAGTCTCTTCTCCCAGATAGCAAGTGAGAGGATGAGAGGAAATTACCTCAAGTTGTGCCAGGTGAGGTTTAAATTGGATATTAGGGAAAAAAAATTAATGGAAAAGGTGGTTAAGCATTGGAACAGACTGCCCAGGGGAATAGTGGAGTCACCATCCCTGGAGGTGTTCAAAAAATGTGTGGGTGTGGCACTTAAAGACATGGCTTAAAGGGGGAATGTGGTAGTGGTACTAGACTGGTGATTGGACTTGATGATTTTAATGGTCTTTTCCACCCTTAACAATCCTATGATTCTATGATCTAGATAAGGTGCAATACATTTTGGAAAACACCATGTTGAATCAGGCCTACTTTTCCTAATTTTACAAGCAGAATCCTCACCATATTATCTTTTTTTCCATTAGATTTGCATACTGGAAATTTGAATTTTAATTTCTTAGAAAATCTTATTCAGGGACTTACAACACAAAGTTGCTACCTGTGCTTTGATTCGGAAATAGCAGAAGCTAATAAAGAAAGAAGATGGTGTGTATTCTGCTTTCTATGTGTGGCGCGGGGAATAGAGAATGAGGCGTGTTCCAATTTCTTCCTCTCTGTGTCAGTTCCAATCATATAGGTTTAGATATTAAATTATATTAATACAGAAAACTCCATCTCCTCTAGTGTCATGCCTAAAATTCTTGATCAGTTCTTGAAATCTGTGTGGAAAATGCAGGGTGAACTGTGAAATTCTTGAGTATCTTCCCTTCCTTTGTAGGCCATAGCTCCACAGTTGTGCAAACAGTAGTTTTGCAAGACAGAAAAAAAACCTTTACCATTTCCAAACTCTTTTTTTAGACTCTATGTTTGTAAGATGACCTAGAGTCTCAGAATAATTTCTCTTCCACATTGTTAAATAATTACTTCAGGATTTTTAAACTGGTAAAGTACTCTGAATAACATTTTCTTCAACTTCTAAACCACTTACAAAATATTTGGAAAGTCAAAGCAATTAGAGAATTCGTTTACACAGGTGAATGATGGTTGACTTTAGCCTTCAAAAACATTAAAGAGTCCTGAATTCTGAAAAAAGTCTGTTAAAGGATAGACAATGTATACACCCAGGAACATAAAATTAAAAACATATATATGGTAATACTAAAGTTTCATTACTAACTATGTTTTCCTGTAACATCTAATCAAGAGCTATTCTTCTGTACGACATGGTCAGGCCATTGCAACTGAGAATCACAGTAATCACTACTGAAGGGAGGTAGATTTATAAAGAAACAGTGGCTTTGGACTAGGAAACTTTGAATATTACTCTGAAGTGCAAATTATCATTATACAACCTTATTAAAAAATGTTTGTTAGTGTTGTCCAAGACCATGTGATTCCACAGTAGGAAATCTTGTGCTTCTCTTCAATAACGCTAAATTATCCACCACAGCTCCTGAAGGTGTTACCCTGCTAATAACCATACTAATTGCAACCTCAGAATGTCACACATCTAATCCTTGCCCAGTCCCAGCTGGGGTGGTAAAGTCCTTTTCTGTCTGGGATAGGAGTAATAATTTATACCAGAGGTACAATGTGAAACCTGACAATTTGTCACCACACAATTAACTATTTTAGGATGCTTTGCTTCTGTGAAATGACATCTTACTCCAAAGAACACTGAACTCAGTGGGACTGATTGAACTTTACAACATGAGTCAAAATATCATGCCCATGTTAGAATCTGTTATTTTGATAATCTACCCCAGTCTTCATGTTTTGTCACAACATATCTATCCTTAACCATCAACAGGCTGCACTTGAAAACTTCAAAATGTTATCTTCTATTCATTACACTATATCCACTAATATGCAAAGGGATTATGGTATATTATCACAATTAATTATCATCATCCCATGATTTCATATTTTTTAAAGAAGAGTTCTGAGAATTTAGAAATTTCTGCTACTTTTCATGATTATGCAAATGTTGCAACAAGATGATGCATGAGAGGAAAAACGTTTTCTTAAGTATATATTGCCCATTTTCAACATCTGTAGGTGTAAAAATTCTATCCCTATAATGCCCCAATTTGATTTTTTTTTAGCAAATCACAAAAACAGTAACTGAATGTCACTCTTAATGAAAAGAATTGGAGAGGAATATGTTGAGCTTTTCATTGTGTTTCCCTAATTTTTAAATTTATATTTACTACAATGTTAATTTTCACTAATGCTGCTTACCCTGTTTCTTTAAACATGATCTTTATTAGCTTGATTAACTACAGTATATTTTATAATGAGAATCTGTTATTACCCATTTTGGTTAGGCAGTTTTATTGTCCATTCCCATAAAAGTTCTGACATTTATATTTCTATACAGAAGAGACATAACTTAAGGTTGAATTTATTATCTGTAAATTTTGACATGAATAATAAACTAAACCTGAGTAGGAGGCTAGTTTTATTATTCTTTAAATAGGACCATGATCAACGTAATCCTCTAATTTGATCATCTAAAAATTAACTATAGTATAAATATTCATTATCCTGAACATACACTCATGACTTTCTTCTAGTGAATTAAGGCCATAGAAGGAGAAGAATTCAAATTGTTTGTGATATGATTATTAGATGTTGAAACTTTTATTTCTTGGAAAAAGTAGTCTCTCCTGCCTGAATTTATTTGCTAGTTGTGCTGATTCAACAAACACTAAAATTTTACAATTGTTATGAATCGGAACATACCTTCGGAACCAGTCTTGTATCAACATTTTTTCAGTTAAAGTAAGGAACATGTCTTTATTGTGAGAACATTTTCTTTCACATTATCTTCCATACAAGGAGGACATTGAGGTGTTAGACCATGTCCAGAGAAGGGCAACAGAGCTGTGAAAGGGGCTGGAACATAGATCCTGTCAGTTGTTCTACCTGGAGAAAAGCAGGTTCACTCCCTAGAGCTACCTGAAAGGAGATTGTGGAGGTAGGAGTTGCCTCTTCTCCTAGGCAACTAGTGATAGGCCAAGGGCCTCAAGTTACATCAAGGGACATACAGGTTGGATATTAGGAAAAATTTCTTCACTGGTTAAGCACTGGAACAGGCTTTGCTGGGAAGTGGTGGAGTCACCATCCCTGAAAGTGTTCAAAAAATGAGTAGACTTGGTACTTCATGATGTGGTTTAGTGAGCACAGTGGTACTCCGTCAAAGGTTGGACTTGATGATCTTGGAGGTCTTTTCCAACCTTAATGATTCCATGATTCCATGTGAGATGATTCTCAGCAGTGTGTGACTGGGGAATTAAAGCTTGTTCTTATTTATATTCATACTCTTCCTTTAAAATAAAATTATACTGAGTAAATAAAAATATGAACATTGGTGTAATTATTGAAGAATGATATTTCAGCCCTATCGTGCATAGAATTTAGAATTCCATCCATTTATCTATTATAAACTTTATGGCTACCATGATAATATGGCACAAATCTTCTAATTTCTAGTACATTGAAGTGCAAGTCCAAGAAGCCAAGAGATGACACTGCATTGCTGTTCTGAAAAACAGTGGAGCTTCTCAAAGGCTTCCATGCTTCTGCTAGTGCACATGAAGTGTTGTCAGATTTACTGGAGAGTCATGGGAGAACAAGAATTTCCACTGGAAAAAGAAATCCTGTAAGGACAGTCAGGACAAGAAGGAATTATATGTATAACCTTAGCTAAGTGCAAACAAGAAATTACTTCTGAATTCTATAGCATTTATAAGCACATTGATAACATTATGGAGGAATACCCCGTTCCTGAGAGCATAAACAGTGAGTTTACCAGTCAAGACAGTATGTAAAAATGCATAAACGGTTGAAGAAAAGCAGATAGGATACATCCTGTCAATTGAAGATATGGGTTGTGGAAGAGGAAATATGTAACTGCTCAGATTTGTTCAGTACACCAGGATCCATTGTGGCTGGACAGAAGACTATTTAAATTCTGAAAAATTATCTCTACCTGAAATTGACTATAGGACCAAGAAGACATTCTTCTATCTCTAGTTTGTACGGTACTGGAAATACAGTGTATTGTCTGTAAATCTTGAATTAGAAACTTGCCAGTTTGGAAGATTTGAGAACATCATGCTTCTGTTCAGATATACAAGAAAGTAGCATCTACACTGACACTCTAAAAGGCAGTGACAGGTCAGAAATTTTGTATATTTCCATATATATTTATGCGTTTGTCAGTTATTTTTATTTTTTATTCTAGTCATGGAAATAATGCTGAGAACAGGCAAGTTAGCTAATACTGAAAAAATATTGACTGGAATTTAAAAGTATAGAAAGTAATTTTGGAAATATCAGTTCTGTTCTTTCAGGGATTGCCTGTTTGTCTTGAAAAAATCATGGAAGCAGCTTGCCTTGAATCAATAGGTCAAACATACTTATTTTACACTGAGTGAAAATTGTCTATAATATATCACAGTTGAAATGCAATGGATGGACAAGACAGGAAATGTAGCTTTAGACCATATTATGAGAATCTCCATTTTGTTATAATTGAGTTGAAACAAATTACCTGTGGAATACTTTAAAATTATTAGATACTTCTTCATAGAGCCTGGCTGTACAGAAATGTTGCTTTCAATTAATATTTTTTTCAAGTGATTACTTCTCAATTATGGTGTATCCTTATAATAAAATTAATCGAACTCTTAACTCATAACTTCAAAACAGGAGTTTTGTTTTAGGTTTTTCTTCCCCCCAAGGATCAGATTGTAATTTAAAATGCGGTTTATTTATAGAAAGATAATCACTAAAAAACCCCTAGTTAATTGTCCGGTATAATCTCTTGGATATGCACAAAATTTTCTAAGAAGCTGTGGACCATTCATTTATCAGAGACTCTCACCCTGTATTTCAGCAAAACAAATTTTATTGGATAAGACAGAATGACAGGTGCAACTTCATGTTAAGTGTAGAAGATATTTGCTCTTGATAATGACACAGACCTCCTGTCTTGTCTTAAACTGATAACTTATTGCTATTCCAATGAATAGAGATTGGCTTTTGACAATGGCCGACAAAGAACTACCAGTCTGGTTAAACTGAAAGACATAATGTTACAAACACACTGATACTAAATACATAAGTTTTTTTTTTTTTTCTCTTTGGAGGTGGGACGGAATGGGCGGTTCTCATTAGTTACAAAAAAAAATCCACCAAAAATCAAAACTACCACCACTACCAAAATAAATAAATAGGTAAAAAAAAAAAAATTAGTTTTTAAGATCTAAGTTAAGGAAGGACAAGATAGGTGAATTTGTCCTTGAAAAGATACACTTGAACTTCTCTGAATCCCCAGCCTGAATACTGTAGTTGCACTTAACCACAACTGACCACTAAAATTATATATTGCTTTTATTTGCTTGTTTTGAAAAAAAAAGATTATTTCTCTGTGTAACATACTCAGTATTTTTGAAGATTCTGTTCCTTCCATTACAACAACTTTAAAGGAATCTTTTTGAAACATTCTCAGCTCATGAAAATAAACAAAAGAATAACCCAAATTTTAGTTGGTGATTGCTGTTTAATGCAATATTTAGATTTATGGTACGGTCTTTAATAAAATAGCATAGCTGGCTGATGAAAGACTAGATATGTGTGCAGGTCAAGATCTTTGAAGTGACTCAGATATGCTGAATTCAGGGTGTTTGGGGATTTTTTTAATTCTTCATCTTCTATGTGGTGACCTTAAATGGCTTGAACTTTTTGATAAGAAAATCGGAGCTGCTACCGTTTGAAAATAAGCTTATTTAAGTGTTCCAAGTTTTTAATTTAAACCTTTATTTGTATTTTTTTCCATCTACATTCTATCATCTTATTCTATTTTGTTTTACTAGGCTCTCTGTCTTGTTATTCTTTCCACCTATTCCCTTCCTGATCATTCATCCTTTAACCTGATTGATCTTGTGTTGTTCAAATTCTTTGATGGGCTTTCATGATCACCTCTTATACTGGATCATGCTAACCTCAAACACTTCTTTCATTATTGATCTGTTTTAGTTTCTTTTCATGTTAAGCTTCAATATTGCTTCAGCATAATTTTGCATTCTGATGAAGAAATGGAATCAAAAGCATCTGACAATACCTGAGATATTAAACTACTCAGAAAGTTGGTCTTTGTATCCATTGTGAGTGACTTATGTGTTTAAAAATGTAATTTCCTTTCTGAGTTTTACATGCCTGGCTGCCAGACAAAGATGAGGCAGAACTGAAAGTCTACCAGTGGGATACTTAAGAAAAAGTAAGTGCTGTCTGATCATTTAAAGTTTTATGAGTACTTTAAACTGTGAAATGTGGAACTCCTGTTTCATATCACCATTAAAAATATAAAACATTTTCTCATTAAGAGTGAGAAATATGATTATGGAATGTTCTCCTGGAAGTTGATGACAAGGAACCATGAACTGGGCTTTCATGGCACTTAAACATCTCAGTCCAACGAATGCTCATTTTTCTATTTCAAGCTTAGCAGGCATTCTCATGCAGCTTCATAATTTCTATAAATTATTGCCATGACATAGGACAAAAAAATAAAGAAAGCAAGCACATGCAAACACAAATCCAATGTACTTTTCAGAATGCCCTTTTATTTTTGAGAAGCAGATTGATTATCCTCATGTCTTTAGGAGGTAGTCTCATTTGGAATCTTGTGCTTCAGCAGCAAACAACAATATATGTTACAGGGATGGGAACTCATGCTCCAAACTGACCTGCATGCAGTAAAACCTAATACATGATAAAGTCTTTCTGTTCAGTAAAGTTCTATACGGTATTTTTATTGTAGCTCAACAGGCTAGTGACATGTCTTCCTTAAACTTCCCACTTTCAAAGGAACAGAAAGAATGACTTGCCTAGAAAAATTTCCTCAGGGCCTCCAGTTACTAGCTGAACTAGTGCTGCTGGCAGTTACATTTCATGATCTGCTTCTCAATGTGCAGCTTCCCTCTTGAAATACTTACTTTCCCCTTAGAAGTGTTATGTTCATATGCACTGCTTCTGGTTTTGCGTCATCCTCATCTTTTCTCCTGTATCCCTGTATTCACCTGACTGAATCTTGGAGTTTCAGTTGTGGACTTTTTTGTGATTTTGTTCAGCATTTAGGACAATCATAACCTAAACTGTTATTGCAGTGTTCAGAGCACAAACTTCTTCTGACTGAAGACACTTGGATAAGTAGGAAGGAGTGTAAAAGTTTCCATAAATAGGATACACTTTTCCATCTCACACTCTTGATGCCACCTTTCATTAGTATCTATGATTGAGTAGATTTCATGATTTATAAATAGCTACAGAGAAAATTTAAAAGGAGCACATTCATGGCAGAATAACAGATCACCATAAAGTGATATCTTAGAATTTCACATAAAAAAATTTACTGGACCCGGTTGGAATGGAGTTAACTTTCTTCATACCAACCTTTATGGTGTTGTTCTTTATTTGTGACTAAAGCAGTATCAATAATGCATCTATGTTTTCATTATTTCTGAACAGTGTTTGCAAAACATCAAGTCATTTTCTCTTTTCTCTCTACATTACCCCCTTGTATGGGTTTTGTATGACATCATGGTCAGAAGTAAAAGCTGGGGGAAGGAATAAGGGGAAGACATTTGAAGCTATAGAGTTTATCTTCCCAAGTAACTACTACATATAACAATGCCCACTTCCCTAGACAGGCAGAACACCCATTTGCCCATAGGAAGTGGCAAACAAATTCCCTACTTTGCTTTGCTTGCATGCATAGCTTTTGCTGTACCTATTAAACTACCTTTATCTCAACACATGAATTTTCTTGCTTTTACCCTTCTTATTTCCTTCTCCATCCCACTTGAGGGGGATCAGCTGTGTAGGGCTGAGCTGTCTACTGGGGCTAACCTACCCCACCACCCTTCCCCACAGCAAAAAGTCCAGGGATGGGTAAGAGGCTGGGATGGAACACAGTCAGGACAACAGATCCAAAATGAACAAAGGAAAATTCCATACCACAAAAAATTAAAATCTCAGGGAAAGGAGGAGGAAGAGAGGACTCTCTTGGTTATGGAATTTAGCTTCCCAAGCAACCACTACCTTTGCTGAGGCTCTGCCTTCTAGGAAGAGTTAAACATCTACCTGCTGATAAGAAGTGGTGAACAAATTCCTCTTTCTCCTTTGCTTCCATTAGCATCATTTTCTTTCCCTGTTAAACTGTCATTGTCTTGATTCACAGGTCTTTTTGCCTTCCCTCAATTTTTCCCTGTCCCATGGTTGAAAAGTGAATAAACAGCTGTATAGATGTTGGCTGTTGGCCGTTGGCCAGGTGGGACCACCACAAATATAGAACACAAATAGGAGTGAATAAACTTTCTCTTCTGTAAATTCTTTCCTTCCAACTCTCACAGAATAAACCACAATTAAACTTGGTGCTGTATTCTTGAATTGTATTGTTTGTTACACATTTACAGCTATGGGTACACTATATTCCTTTGCTGTTTTTTCCATATCTCATATATAGAGGCTGCTTCATTAAGTCCTTCTTTTTATTTTTCTCAGGAGATTTACAGCAGATGAGAGTATACAGAGAATATTGTGAAACAGTCCAGGAACATTTTATTTGTTCATAATTAAACAGGAGGAAGGCCTGCCTCCTAAAGGGAAAAAAATATTGATTTCTAGCACATTTTTTCTCCATAAAACAAAAGGTATACATAGAAATATGGGATAGAATTATTCATGTTTAAAATTTTCATACAGCACTACCCATGTTTACCACTGTAAGTGGCCTTAAAAAGTAGTGGTCTAATCTATAAATTTACTTATAAAGTTTCAGAGAAATACTCTGAAGTTAGCTTAAAATCCTTATTTTCATTTAGATAAACCATAGGCATAAATATACCCACAGCCACTTTTCAGAAGTAAGACTGATGAGAAGCTGAGCTTTTATCTGAAATCACCACTCACTTTTTCCTGTCTACCTGCTCTTTTCTTTCTGATGATGAGTTGATTGGAAATATTTATTTCCTTGTACTGACTTTATTACACTTCTAAAAAATAGATACACCTGGTTTGAGTCAACTAAGCTCATTTTAATAGGAGAAAATTAGTTCTATTTTCTTTGGGGGGAAATGTAATAGAGTAAAAGCAGAAATTTTTTTTTCAATTACTTTTAATTTTTACTCAATCTAATTTATAATATTTTCTCTTTTTGTGCTTTTTTCTTTCATTCTTATTTTGTTCTGTTACTTAATGTCTGTATTCTGACTAATAAAGAAATATCTACTTGAATTTTATTAGTTTGTGATTGAGTGGGCAATTGAAATTCTTAGACATTGTTGTTCAATTCAAAATTTCAAAAATTATTCATGACTTTGAAGAGAACTTGGTTTAAGAAGTTGGATAGCAGTGTTAACCTGTCTGATGTATCTAAAAAAAAGATGTAAAAAACCCCCATTTATTCACATTCCTCCAGATGGTGGGCCTCCCATCTTATCTATATATGTCTTCTATCTGTCTCTCACTCTTTCTTTCACAAGGTAACTGTGTAAAAGATTTAATATTTCTCTGCTTTTAGAGTGCTTCATATTTAAGATGGTTATCCCTTTGTCCATTTACTCTACCAGAAAAATTGCCACTTTTTTCAGGTGGTCTGTCGCTTTAGTGCAAACAGTAGATTTGTACCAGCTACACAGTTGTGAGAGACTGCATTATGTGAAAATGGATTCTTTATTTTACTCAACAGTTTACTGATCTTCAAGGACAACCAATTTGTGCCAGCTGTCATCTTTTCCTGTTAAAATTATTAGTTTTCACCTTACCTTCAGAACTTCTTTTTGGGTTGTCAAAATTTGTTTGTCACCTCCTGTGACCATCTCAAATCTAATTTAGGTGAGAAGAAAGTCTGGAGTCCCATAATTCACTCTATTTTAACATACAAAGAATGTAGAAGAAGCTTAGTTTCCATTACAAAAAGAAATTATCTCCTGTGGAGTACAGAGAGGTTAGAGACATGTGACAGCGTCCCTGCTAGGATAAATACAACAGGAGGTTGTTGGTATAGTGACTCAATATCTTATGCAAGTTAAATTGTTTTTAAAAGGACCAGAAGATGGCAAATGGGATTACTTACAGCCTAATTCACTGGCATAGTACTTTCACCTACCAAATTTTTTAATGTTAACTCTAATGGTACAGTCAATACAGAGAGAAATACCTCATGCAATACTGAACAATTTTCTTTGCCAAAACAGAAATCTCAGCCTAATATTGGCTGGGTAGAAATAGAGGGCAGAGCATAATAATCACAAAAATATTTAAAAGGACTGCCAGCATCTCCATTGTACCTGAAATTAGACACCTCCAGATATCCATTTCAAAACAAGCTTTAAGAATTAAAATCCTGGTTACAACAAATTCTTACCACGTTTAACTGCTTGAAGAGGTAAGCATTTTTTGAACTATTCAAAAACAAGTGTTTATCCCAAACACTGTGAAAAGTAATTTGTTCTGAAAAGGAACCCTGCATCAAGAGAGTTAACATTGTTTTTCCTCAAGGGTTTTTACAATGGTAATGAGACCAGTAATTCATTTGTCTAAAAATAAAAAAGACTCATTTAATCCGAGTGTCCTGACTACAGTAGTAGAAAGAACTTCTAGGACTAAAAATTTGCTTTGCTAAATAGTCTTCAGCAAAAAAAAAATCTATTTCATCCCTCTCTTCTTGTCAGGATTTTCTGAGGTTCAAAGAATTTGGATGGGACTATATTGTTCTTATCTTTACTCTTCCCTGGAGCCTAACATTTCATGGGAATAATTGTTTAATCATGTATTTTTAAGGTTAGATCAACTGTCTGGACAGCTACTCAATGGACCAGCATTCATTCCTAGGTTGTTTTTCTTCCTTTGTTACACACAGATATCAGAGACAACAATTACATTATGCAAGACATCCCATCTTGTAAATACACTTTTCTTTTAGAATCCTTCTCTAATTAAGTTGCTTCTGTTACCTTTCCTCCCTCCCTCCACTCTTCAATTTTTTTGTGTGACTTTCCTATGTCTTTGTACCTGATACGTTGTTCTCGAATCTGCCTCATTTTAGATTATGACATTTCTTCCTATGCTGTCAGACAACCTGTAGATTTTTCCATTAAAGTATTACTTTTTCCCTTTTCAGACTCTTGAAACTGACAGTACTTTTTGTTCTCAAAATGGCAACTCTATTAAGCAATAAATACAACAGCTATATCTGTAAAAAAACCCTCAAACCTCAACCCTCAAACGACAACAAAAAAAACAGCAGTGTCCCAAAACTCATAAAATACATTATACTTTAGTAGCACAAAAGATGGAAAATGTGGAGGGAAACCATTTACAGGTGAGATAAAGATATTTCCAACAAGTCTTCAGAAGGTGCTTCATGTTGTTTGTATACTGCAATTTTACACTGGAGACACATGTAATTTCTCTTCCTCCCTTCCTTCGTCCCTTCCTCCTATCCTTCCTCCCTTCCTCCCTTCCTTCTCTTTCTTCCCTCTGGAAATGATGGCAATAAACTTAGGATACTAACTATTTAGTTTTCCTTCCTCTATTCTCCTTCTCCTTCTTACAGCTGTCCAGCCTGTCTACACAAAGATAGTAAGCAAGTCCAGATGAAACCTCTGTATATGTTGCCTCTCCTCAGCCGAGGTGACACAACTAATTATGTACTTAACTCTATGACATGTTCTAGGTGATGAGGATAATACAGGGTAATATGAATGAGTAGGGCCTCCTTCACCCCCTTTAACTTTTTTTAATTAACGATTCTTTCGTCTTCTTACCTGTCTGGTTTGTCCTATGGAAATCTTCTGAAAACATAAGACTAGAAATTTTTAAATTGCGTTTTACAGTGAACACTTTTTTTATAATGACCTAATTAAATTTTAAAAATTCACTAACTGGGAGCTTCCTATAAACCAAATGGTCCACAAAAGATAATAAAGCTTGGGATAAAAAGGTACTGAGCAGTGGTTGAACTAAACACATACTGATACATTTTAAGGGATTTTTTCAAATGTGAGGTTATAGAATTTAGCACATTAGCTTTGGTACAACACTTTGCATTTGGAGATGAATGCAATCAGAAGATTTGGAATAAGCATAGATATCTGTGCAAAAGAGGAAGGTTACAAAGAAACAAATGTGTATGTGCATAGAGATCTTATATATGTATTTTAAACTTCTGCGTTTGAATCTCAGATCCAGGTTGTGAACTCAGGGTAGAAAGTGACATTTATTTAAACAAATCCATTTTATTATCTCATATTTTCAAAAGACAGGAGAAAATCTTTCTAATATTATACGGATTTTTATTTGTGCCAACTTCTTATCACTGTGTTATTTTTGCTTTTTCCTAGTATATAGTTATCCTTTTTACTGCCAATTCCAAAAATCACCTTTCTGATGTTCTTAGGCTTCATAGTTGCATTCTACACCTCATAAATTTGATATGTTTTAAAACTAAGAACAAAAAAAAAGAAATCTAATATGTCGAATATAAAACTGCTAATGAAGAAAAGCAAGACTGTTTTCTATAACATAGAAATAGTTGCTCTTTTCCTATCAGTGGTTCGCATGAAAATCATATAATTTATATTACCTGCTCCTTCAAGTATCCTTGCTTAAGTAAAATAGGTTATTAATAAAACAATACAAAACTAGAAAGAGCTCTTAGTTCATCATTAACACTTATGATAATTGTAAGTACCATTTTTGACTTTAGACATCCAAATAAAGTGTAATTCAGTGACAGAAGATGTTTTAAAAATGGTTAAATGGCTAGCCTTTCTGAAATCTTGGTAAATATTAACTTACAAAGGTCTAGCAGCATTTGCTGTTCTGTTTAGTGCCAGAAAAGAATTTGACAGACTAAGGCAGGATTATCTGTTTAATGTACTAGATAAATTTGGATCCAGAAACAAATTTTGTAAATGGATTAAATGCTTACTCTCAGAAGCATGGCTTACTGGGCTAAGTATCAGGACTGAAATCCCCACAATCCTTAAACAACAGCTCTGAATCTTTCTCACCCTCCTTTTTCTTCCTTCAAAAGGATAGGTAATTCACAGTTATTTCAGGCTAGATTTTGGTAATCGATCTCCAGCTGAGACCTTTGTCTGCACAGAATTCAAGGTTACTGACAATATGTGATCACTGTGATTCTCTCAATTCCCTTCCTCTCCTCCCCTCCCCTCCCCTCTCCTCTCCTCTCCTCTCTCCTCTCCTCCTCCCTTCCTCTTCCTATCCCTCCTGCCTCCTCCTGCTGCAAATTTTCACAATGGCTTCTGCTACTGTTTTGCTAGTATGCAGTCTTCATTAGCCAAAGCTGTGGCATTGTTATTTAGATAATGTTAGAAGGTACCTCTGGAGATCAAGTATCTAAAATGCCATTCCGATTTAATTTTTTGTGAAAGCCATCTGTTGGACAATAGAATACACTTCCTCATCTTTACTGTAAATAGCACTTTCTTGTTAATGTGATTTTTGGGTATTGGCTTGCATATCGGACAAAAAAAAAATAATGTGATTTATTTTCCTTCACTTAAATGAGAACTCCAGAAGCTTAATACAAGTTAAATAGCAATATTAAGGATACTAGTATGCTTAACTCTAAACACTATTGAACTGTCAGGGAATATTGAAATTGTAATACCTTACTGCTGCTCGGTTTTTATAGCTGAGAAGTTCTAAACTGAAAGGATTTGGGGTAGCTATGGATCTTTGTGCAATGAAATTGTTATTGGGATCTTTGGATTTGTTAATCTATTTAAATCTTAATAAATGCTGCGAAGACATTTCTTCAAAAGTAGAGAAGAAGGAACCTCTAGAAAGTCAGAAATTACTTTTAAATTAAAGATAAAGAGAAAAGTCTTTATCTGTTACCCAAGAGATTAAAATAATATTATGAATGTTCAGTATTTCAGAAAAGAAAAAAGATGTTTCCACCAAAGGAATGGTTGGCTTATTTAATCTTTCAATTTTATTTAAAAATGAAGTCATATTGAAAAAGGACTGAAAGACAGAAAAGAAGGGAGATTGCAAAGGAAAAGTGGTTAGCATTAGCTGATTTTCAAGGTTATTCAGGTTGGCAATGCAAAAGTGGTAGTTTGATAATTTTTCTGTACTAATTACAAAATGCAGCCCTTACAAAGTGAGGAATTTTTACCTGATATTTTTCTTCAAATCTTTAGTTGATGGCTCCACAGGACAGAAGAATATAATTCATGAAAAATTATGTGGCAGAAAAACCCCTGTAGACACTTCTAGTTGGTTTTGCCTATTCTGACAGACTAGAAAAACGAGCAGTCAAGCAAACCTTGCAGCTCTAAAATAATACCATAATCTAACTAGAATATTTTTACCATCAGGCTCAGGTTATTTTGTATCTCATAACTTCTGGTACAAACAATTTTCAATTCTTTTACAAACAACCTTAAATCAAAGGCAGAGCAGCACTACACATCTTTCAGTTGTCAGCAGTAGAGTTTTGAAAGAAGTGATAGCACATGATACATATTAACAACCGAGACATGGTTTGTGGATAATTTTTTGTACCCATTAATACCACAGACTATTCAGAAAGAATATAAGGTTCTTGAGTATGTCAGTGAAACTTGGGAATCACAAGATGAAATTACTCAAAATGGTAAAAACAAACCCTGCAATATTTGAATGACTAAATCTAACTTTTGCTATCAATAAATTATGGATTATGGCTGGATGCAAGTATGAGAATAAAATTAAAAAAAATCACAATTAAATGAAGATTGGATGACAAATGACACTTAATCAGTCATCTTGGTTGCTCTGAAAAATTATTAGGTTCACTTATAAGTTATTCTTTTTGACATCAAATTAATTTTTCTCCTGGCAAATGTTTCATTCACTTACACATCAGGGATTTACAGATGCCAAGAAACAGCACTAACAAGGAGTTATCTTTTTGAATTTAATCTGAAGTTAAAATGAATTTATGACATATTACTGTCTTTCCATGTCTCAACGTAATTTGCTGGTAACATGTATCACCATCATGTTATAGGTCGTCCTTATCATCCCAAGACCACCATTCTGTGTTTTGTGAGGCCATGTATTGGTATAAGGCCTATTATTTTTTAAGCATTTTGAAAGAATCAGCTGGAAGTCCTGATAAAAGAATTACAACAGCAGCTGGTAGTTGTCAAGTTCATGCATTCCTTCTTTTATATATATCACTTTTAATGGTACAAGATGTTTGAAAATTGTCTTAATCAAAAATAAGAGAGTGCTTACTCTCTCAGTGCCTAATATTTTTCTCCGATCTGAACTCTGAAATTGTTCCTGAGGGCTCTCTGATCAGCAGAGGAGCACCTTTAGTGAGCATTGGAAGCAATTATCCACTGAGAATCAACACAAACATGGGTTTAAATTTCTGTTTCTTGAATGAAACTGACAGAGTCAAATAAACTTACCTCTTTGAAAAATACTAAAAAATATTCTTTATTTTGATTAGCGTATACTGTAGATGCTAGTCCTTCATGCGCTTTTAAGCCAAAAAATATTAAGCTCTCTGTGACCTTTAAAAGCACACAATTAAAAAAAAAAAAAGAAACAACTGCAAACAAGAAAGAAGGATATCTGACTCATTTACTATTCTTGAAATAGAGTGAGGTTTAGTAGTGGCAATGTTTTCCTCCTATAGCAGAGAAAATAAACAGACTTAGTAAAAATTAGGCTGAGGCCTGTTCATAGGATGTAGTTTTATCACTGAAATAAGTTAGAGTAATGAAAATTAGATGAGCACCACTATCCTTACACGTTCCTTTCTACCATTCATTCTAATTTCAGTTTCCCCTGCAACACTGAATCTGTTAAGCTCTGTTCTTCTACCATTATAAGCCTTTCAGCAGTTACATTGCTTTCATTTCATTCTTGCACTCATCACATGCAATTTCTAAGAGCCAATGAAAAAAGTTTGATGAAATAATTATCAAAATTAGTTGTCACTTATATATCCACAACAAAAGTAATTTTGATGGTATGATTTAATGGTAGTAGTTGATTAACTGTGTTTCTCACTGTTATCACTGTAGTGGCCAATCCATTTTTGCTCAATAATTTTTGAGATTAATCCATCTTTCTGCAGAACAATTTATCTTTCTCTGAAAAAGAGATCTCGAGTTGAATGTTGTCTTCCATGAGCTAGCTGTAAAACAGTACCTGTGTCACAAAACTCAAACCACAGCTTTCCCCGCTTTTGAACCAACAGGAAAGTCTTTTCCAGGGAGGATAAGTTTCCCTCCAAACCAGGTATGTATCATCACTCCAGACCACTTCCTTCTTGGGCAGACAGGAATCCTGCACTGCCAAAGCCCTGAGCCTGCAAGGTGATGGATCCTACCACTTCCTCAATCCCTTCCTAGGCTTCTTGCAGGCATTGTTTTTAGAGTGATTGGCTTTTGCCAGCCCTGCCCATTCTGATGAGATCTTGATCCTGTGATTGCAACCCTCTATATTTTGGCTTTGAGTCCAGTGCTCTGCAACCTCATTACAATGCAGGTTTGTGTGATTCTTTGAAGAATCAAGACAGATTTTTGGACCTGAGGTAATGATCTTACTAAGCAGTTGAGATCTTCTTTGGGTTGATAGAATTATAGGGACTTCCACAGATGATGCTCAAGAAATTTTACCCTACTACAAAGAGGCACTAGTTATTATCAGGAACTTTATTTCTCAGATTAAAGACAAAAAGTTTCAGGTTAACTGAACTCATCTGCTTAATCCTTAATTGCATAGGAAGTAAGAATGAACACAAAATAATGTTCTGTTTTGAAGAAGACATTTAAAGGTGTAGAAAAACATTAGAAAACTATTTTGTTATTGCTGCGATATAAGACCAACAGAGTGAAACATTCGACTGTAAAGCTTTCAGATGAAGCTTTTGGACTGTTTTACCTATGTTGTTTGTTTGATTTTTCTTATACAACTATTCAAGTGCTTTTGGTAGTATGTAACTTTTTTCTTATGTTACATGGTAGTAACATAACTGTGTAACACAACCATGTTCAGGATATAATCTATTAAAATCATAGTCTCACAGATTAATTCATATTGGCAGAAATCTCTGAAAGTTCCCTGGTGCAATCCCCTTGTCAAACCAAGATCAACTTCAAAGTTAGATTTAACTTTAAAATTAGATCAGATTTCTCAAGGACCTTTTAAATCCTATTTTGAGTACTTCCAAGGATAGTGGTTCCACAATGCCTTTCAGTATCCTCATGGTTAGAAAAAAATTGTAACACTCAATGAAAATTTCCCTTATTTCCTCCTTCTTTATTACTGATGATGCTAATTTTTAATGCCTGATTCAACGAATTACATTTATTTTGTCTCTACAGTTCCAGATACCTCTGGAATCTGGGAAAGTCTATGGACCACACTCTATGGACCACAACGACCACAATTCTTAATTGCTCTTTTGCGAATAGTCTTCTTGCTTTCTACTCTCTTTACTATATAGGAGAAGAATTAGAAAGAATCAGAAAGGAAGACAACATAATCAAACCCTACAAAACTTGCTATGATAAGAAACTATGATTATATATTATATTGTCAACTTCTTATTGATCCACTTAAAGGGACACTGACCTTCAATATTAATGTGCTTAGCTACAAATGTCATTGGAAAAGACTGTAATACTTAATCTTCAGTGACATAAAATGTGCATGTCTACTATGAACAAAACCACAGACAGTAGTAAAGAAATATAACCTTAATTGCATCATCTATTTGTCAGTAGGATCTCAACATTTGCTATTATGAAAAATGGAGATTAAGGGTATTATCAGGCCAAAAAGATACTATTCTTCATGGAAAGACATTACTGTGAAATAAAAAATAATTAGATTTTTGCTGCAGATAGGAAAGGTAGTTAAATTACACATGTTTATTTCAAAAGATTAATATCAGTATGCTCTTGATATAAAATGAGAAGTACCAGCATGATACTTTACAACAGTAAACAGATAGGGTTTATTGATTATTTTATCTGTCTGTCATTTATTTTCTTATAGGATATAAAATATAGCTTATAAGGGATAAAATATAACTTATAAAGCATAACCTCTATTCAGAGGAGATGCGGAACAGAAATACTCTTATCTGTGTGCAATCCCACTCCAAAACCAGTTTTTCAAGAGTTAGGGGCTTTTAAGAAGTGGGGATTTTCTGACTTTGCCAGGTACAGGTCTCCAGATGCTGGCACCAGGGTGTTGCAGGGGTGCTTCTCCATGAGGAAAAGCCACTCTTACCCCATACCTGGTGGTTCCAACACAGCTAGTCTGACAGACCCACCACAGGGCACAGGTGAACCCAGAAACCACTATGGTAGCACCTCTGGGGAAAATACTATTCAAGAAAGGGCAGAAAATGCTGGAGGGGGTACAGGGGGTGTGCTGGTACAACATGCCCTCCTCCCCCTCAGGCTGTACTGTGATCTCAGAAATAGTTGTTAGGCCTTGGCCTTGATGAACAGCACCCAGGCTAAGCTCCTCTTGAGCTTATCAGAAACATGGTTTTCTCCCAGGAAATTATGCTTTATATGCTTTTATTATGCATATATATTTTTGTATGTTTTTTAATGAACAGCCTTGGTAACTAATTTTTCTTGCCTGAATAACAACCCAAGTGGAACAACATTTTTGTAATTGAACTTTCAAAGAATGTTACCACCCCAGTTGTGCCGAGGTTGGAAAATTGCTTTGACTAAAACCAACTCTCTTGCAACTCTATAAACGGCAGTCCTAAGTGGGAGCCTTGGAGCCCTCCTGGGTCACAGCAGGCTGTGAGCAACAATGTCCCTCTGAGTGGGGCCTCTCAGAGGCAGAGAACACGCAAGTTTGCTGTACTTGGACGACTGCCACCAAACAATGATGATGGAACCAGGATGATACCTCCACTCCTTGAGGCTCAGCCCTTCACTCATTGAGAAGATGCAAAGGCATCCAGCATTCCCCAAACTCAAGGGGAATTTGTCACGCCTTGTACATAGTCCTTTAGGTCTGTGTACATGCACGTGTGAGTATGGTACAGCAAATATAGTATGAATGTTGTTCTCTTAGATTCTTAAGTATGTTAGATTTGAAAGTTAGGCCTACGAGTGAGTTACTGTTGTGGTTATGGTAAATTCTATAGAATCTTTTGTTTAACTGTCTAAATTAGGCAGTTGATTAAGTGCTGTTAAATGCTGCTATAACCTTTAGGTCTAAACTATTGGTGAAGTTTGGCAAGGGGGTCTGCTCTAAACTTTGTGACTCAATGGAGGTTCTCCCTTATTTTCTTTTATCTTTACCCTTTCTTAACCTTACTCTTTTTCCATCCCCATCCTCCATGTAGATCCTTTTAGGTTGACTTTAGCTTTAGATTGATTGATTTTAGGTTTCAGTCTGATTTTTCTCTGTGCTTTAAACATGTAGTAAGTAGTAGAGTGAACCTTGCTAATGAACTTTGTTGAGTTTTAAACGTGCTTTTCCCAATACATTTGCTGGGCATTCTTTGAGTGACCTAAAACACTAATTTGCAACAAGGAGAAAAAAATAAATTACAAGAGTGACAAAAAACCTTGTGAGAGAAGGCGAGAAAAGAAGGAGAAAGAGAGGCATCCACTGGAGCAGGTGAAAAGTGTCAGATGGAAGGAGCAGGAGAGAGAAACTTCTGTGTACTGACTACAACCCACCTGACCCCACGCCACTCATTTGGAGGAGAGGTATAAAAGTCTGGAGTAAAACTGAGCTTTGGAGGATGGACAGGTCAGATATTGCTTTAATGTTCTTTTCATTTGTGTCTACCTCAATCTATTTTAATTGGGAAAAAATTAATTTTTCCCAAACCAAGTATATTTTGTCCATGATAGTAATTAGTAAGCAATCTCTCTTTCTTATTCTGTTCTCTTGTCCCACTGAGGAGTGGGAGTGAGCAAGCAGCTGGTTGAGAGTTTGGCACTTATTCAAGGCTAACTCACCACACTGGCCAAGACGAGGTAATAAGATTTCCTTTAACTAAAATTTCTTCTATATTTTACATCAAGAAGCAATTTTTTTAGGACTACACATGAAATACTGTGCCAGCTGATTGCTGCTTCTAACCAAGAGAGATGAGAAGTTGTTCAGACGGGTATTCAAAAGACAAATGAAC
Source organism: Corapipo altera (assembly GCF_003945725.1). NCBI lineage: Eukaryota > Metazoa > Chordata > Aves > Passeriformes > Pipridae > Corapipo > Corapipo altera. Next base: position 8,275,251 of record NW_020884879.1, on the reverse strand, counting down.
TTAGTGAAACAGTTCAGACTAAAAAACTGTTTGGATTACTAGTGCTGCTTTGGTTTGGTTTTGATTTTTTAGGATTTTTTAACTTGCATGTAACTTTATTTTTTTCATTTTGTCCTCTTCATATCAATGTATGTGTATATGTTTTAATAGAATCTGAGGAGTCAGTAGGAAATTAAGAATATTGCCAATGACCAACATCTTCTTTCTTATTACTGAAAGACTTAGTACTCAGCTAATAGTACAGGGAAGTCATTCTGATCAAATAAAATAAAATAAAATAAGAAAGCTAAAACTGTTGAGCACTGCTAGGTCAAGGTAATGAAGCAATAACGTTAAATGATAATGTGAGTTGAAATGAGGCACGGGTTACTATCAGGTGAAACTTTAGGATATTGAAAGTCACTTTCTCTACAGTTCACTGGGCAGTTTGGAAGCAGGCATGTAAGAGGTTTTGCAGGGTATCAAGAAGAGTTGGCTACATGTTGGGTTCCTTTCAGAGCATGTTGAATAATGCAATCTGCTCAAGTTCGGTGGTGTGTAAATGTGGTATTCACAGTCTGCATATATTTCAAATTACAACATTGATCACGTGTTTCATTTTTTGAAAAGTATATTCAATGTATCTTATACTGAGAAGCCAGTAGGAGAAACATTTATGTACTTATTCTTCAGACACTGTTCTGAACTAATATGTAGTTATGACAGATAGATCTTAGAATGTGTTGCATGGAGATATCAAGTTTAAAGTAGCAAATATAATTTTCTCAAAGTAGTATCATAAGTCATAGTCCATTATATGATGCAGCGCAGAATGGAGCTGAATCTAGTGAGGGAAAGCTACACAACCTAATTAACATTATTCTAAATGTTGCTGTCATTCTTAATAAAGAAAACCATAAAGATCTACAAAAATCATTTCATGATTTAATGATACCAGAAAATCACAGCATGAGTTAATACAAATTACTGTGGTGGTTTCATTTAGCATTTTTAAAATCTTGAATCTCTGATAAAAAAATTGTCAAATAATACAGCCAGAATGAAAATTATGTTCATAAATATGTACAAGAACACAGTTATATTTGCTATACTGCTAATGTTAGCTATGCAAAAATTAGAATTACTTTCAACCTGTAACAGATAAATGAGGTTGTTAGAAAGACCTATTAGACTATAAGAGAATTGTTAGAAACTATTATCCACTTGTTCACGATGCTGTGGAAGTTTGAAGTATTCTCGAGGATAATTTCTTGTTTTCCCTAAAAGGAGGTTTTCTTCTCTGTTTTTGTAGTCACTAAACCTAGTAATTTCCACTCTAGGAATGGAAACGAGTTACACCCTAGAGCCAGCACTATACTTAAGCCATGCAATCAGTGACATTATCATTAGAGGAGCAGATGCTCAGTTTTCCCACTGAGTTCAGTGATTCTGAAAATCCATTCTGTTTCTGAAAAGCCATTGTCTGTTGCAATAGATACAGTAGGCACTGAGCTTCAAAACAACTTTGAAAATTTTGGGCTAAAGTGTAACTCTTTCCTTGACGGTGGCAATAATCTTTCATATGGTATCAATGGTTCCTTCCCTCTCTGTGTATCATAAGGTTTTTAGGGCTCAAACCATATCTGAGCTGACTGAACAACTAGAAGTGGAAAACTGTGTTTCAGTCTTGGCATCTAACCTGGAATTCAGCTGTAAGGGGAAATATCTGCGAAGTATGGGAGTAGGGGTAGGAGATTCACTTATGTTCGCTCCATTGCTTCTCAGACAGTCAGGGGTAAGACATCCCCTAGATATAAAAACAGGACCAAAAAAAAAAAGTAGACATAGGTTTAAATCCATATTATTTGTACTCTACACATTTTATACCTTCATTGAATTCACTCAGATTTCTGAATCTGGTATGGAAAGTAAATTGGTGTACTATGATTACCACTTCTCTACGACCAGGTAAAGAATACTGGGAATGAGACATAGTATTACTTTTCCTCAGTTTCTCTAATATCATAGTCTGTGATGTGGCCTTTTTCAGTAGGAAAATTCTGTAGTGACTTGTCCACGTGAGAAGGAGCATATTCCTACTTCCTTTTAGCAGCCAGGAGGAAACGGGAAAAGGACTAAAATTCTCTGAAGTTTAGTGACCCAAATTCTTCTCGATTTAAAGACTTTCCTATCTTTCATTTTAGTGATCCCTTTTCACTCCATACAACTTTTTGCATAACTGATTTCAACTGTCATTTTTCACAGTGGCTAGAGGGGAAGAGAAACACAGTCTTAGAAAGCACACTGTGATGACACGTTAAGACCCTTCTGGCAGCAGCCTGGAGAAGGTTAATGAAAAATCTAATTGTCAATCCTTGGTATGACAAAGACAATTAAAAGCAACTGTGGTAAGAAACTATATCAGGAGCAGTCTCAGGAGGAGCTGTTGAGATTTTAAGCTATGGTAAAAGGGCTCAATGGCATGAAAATAGTCTTCTGAGTAATGAAGGTAGGAAGAAAATCCAGAGAATTCATGAAAGATAATAGGTAGAAATATTCTTCTGCCACTTACCTTGACCTCTATGACAAGACACTTGAAAAAGAGTATAGGCTTTGTTTTTAGCTCCAAGGGATGTAGAAAGGGTCTGGGGATAAAGGTCCTGAAACTGACAGATAGATGTCTTGCATTTGAGAAAATCCTAACTAATTCTGTTATCTGAAAGAGAAAGGTCTCTTCCTTACAAGAATGAGAGATCACATATATATTTTGGAAAGACTTTTATATCATACAGGAGATGGCTATAACTAACTGTCATATAAAAGATGAGAACAGATCAAACATTAAAACTCCTATTGGAATTGTTGTGGAACATGCATTTAAGTTCAAAAAGACTTAAGTGCTGGCAAATATTTGCTAGCTTGCAATTAGATATTTTGTCCAAAAGTGTTGTTCAACCAAACAAGATTGAACATTTAATGTTGACTGATGGGATACCATTTTACCTGCTGTCATTAAAAAAATTGAGGTGGGTAAACGTAATAATTGCTTCCTTTAAATATTGTTTAGTGGGCATATGTAAGAATTTAAAACCTTTCCTTTAAAGACAAGACTAAAACTTAGTGTCTTACACTGACACTTATTTAGCTTGAAAGTGCCTCTTTGGCATCTGCTCTCCATTTGTAATGTACAGCAGCTTTTGTGTTAACAGGAAAAAATATGTTATGGAACTCTGATTTGAAGCATTTTGCAAATATTTAATAAGAATGTGTAGAGAATGTGTTCCTGGATGTAGGAATCTTAAAAAGAATAGGTGCAAACTTTTGTAACTATAAGTGACTGCAAATTTTCTAGGTAAATTTTCTGAATCGCCTGATGCTTCTGTGAAGTATTTTAAATTAAGATAATTAAGATCCAAAAGAAAATGTTTTAAGGTACGCAGGCCTGAAATGGCAGTGTTTTTCAGCATGAAACATTGAAATGTTCTAAATTAATCTTTATCAGCAGGATGCATAAAAATATACTTCTCCTCATACAGTCTTATGCCAAGACACAATTGTCCATATATTAGATATTCACTAAGTATTATGTTCCTCTAGAAGTATGATAATAGAAAAATTTGTTTACATTCTTATTCTGACCCTCACTGTGCTTAGAACTTGCCCTTTCCTATTTTTATGCTGAAATTAATCATAAATGCCACACTGACTAATACCAGAACCAGGCAATCCAAAATACAGTGAGGACCTTTGTCTTGTTGTTTAACCTGGCAACTTTTCTGAATCATAAAGGGAAAGGGAGGTTTTAGGTTTTGTTTCCCCTGCAGAAGGCTACAGTGAATCTAATACATATTTCCACTTTGAGCATTGCTAGTTATTTCCTGAATTTGACCTTTCCTATCACCTGGACAAATCACTTGGTAATGATGTCACGCAATTGTAACAGAAAAAAACATCATCATATGTAGTTCAAATATACTTAAGCTTATAGTATACAAAACATCTTTCTTTTCTAAATTTAATGGGACTTATGAATACATTTTGGTTGATCTTTCATGGCAGAAAGTTAACATTAGTTCTGCTATTATTTTAGGAACAGAAGTTAATCTAACTAGTCTATGATCCAAGAAATCTTTCTCATAAATGGTACTAGGCTTGCTCAGGTTTCAGTCTTATCGCACCTCCCCTGTCATACAGGGACTCCAAGGGAACTCTTAAAGATTGCACAGCTTAAGCCAATTCTCTGAGCAACCTGAGGAAAATTTCCTTAAGCTGGACTGCTTTTAAAACTTTTAATATAACCTTAATTTCATATACTCTTATTGATAGTGTTATTGTCTGATAATCCAACACAGAATAATGACTTGCATCAAAAAATCTTAAAGACATTGGCCCTCTTGCTGTCAGTTCTGTCCCTGCCAAAAATCAGAGGACTTCCCTTTTCTTGACTTTTCTTTTAAGCTATTTATAAATAATATTTTCACTATAATATTATATGATAATAATATAAAATAATATTTTCATCTTGTACTTAATTCTGAGTCTCAGATTTTCATATAATTGAACGTAAATACTTTTGTAAGCTTGTATACTTTCCTGTTTTGATCCTCCTTTGTTTTCTCTACAATCACTTTTGCTTGGCATGGTAGAATTTGTGGCTTATATAATTTAGTCTTGGTGCCTTTCTCCTTAGTATGCCACTAGGGTGGTCTGCACTCTCAACATTGGCCATTTTTCAAGAAAAATAAACCAGATTAATTTCAGTCTTTTCTTCCCCCACCACCCCATCCCAGCTTATTTATCTCTTGCCATATCTTAAACTCAGAATTGTGGATCGTATTTATTTCAATATTCTTCTTTCTGGTGTTCCAGAGACTGAAAAAAAAATCACTGATTGCCTTTCCCAGAAGGACAAGGAATGGCAAGGACATGAATTTCTCCTTTTTCACACTACTACCAACCAAGAACCTCCAGTAGAGGAATGAACACATAGTGTAGAGCACCATCTCAAGTTGCTACATCTAGAATATCGACAGCTTCTGTGCACATGCTCTCTTCTATGAAGCTCCTCAGCATTTCAGGATTGGCATTTCATTGCACCCTTGCAGCCATTTCTAGAACCATATTCTAAACATCAACATATTTATTATACTTATTCTTACTTTTGCTAGTTTTTTTGATCTATTTGCTCAACATTTTACAACCCAAGGAAATTATGCACAAACATACCAGTTTTAGAAGCTGTTGATGTTATTGGAAATGGAGTTTCATTTGAAAAATATAAAAGAGTGACAGTTTTCTATATTTTTATATATTTTTAATTCAGATTGAAATAGTTGCAACTAACAATCTAGAAAACACCGTCATATTTTGCCAAACCATAGCCATAAAATTAATAAAAATTAAAATCAAATAAGATCCAGTGAATAAATTTTTATTTGGCTTTAGTCAGGCTACTTGAAACATTTACAAGTTTGTCTTTGAAGCAATTACCTGATAATTCACATAACGCATTTCTTTTCTTTGTTCCTGATTCTTCTATCTTTGGAAACATCTTTAATTAAAGCAAGCTAGCCACTGGGATCTTTATCTAAAATCACTTCTACTTATTTCGTTCAGAGATGTCACACAATTCAAGATTGGACTCAATAAATACAGCCTTGAGGCAGCAGCAACTGTGTTTCTTTTACTTGTACCTACTTTTTAAAAAATATCTGATTGTGCCTAAAAGATTAGTGAATGTAGGTTAAGTCCCAAGAGTCTGACAAGTATCAAGCTGCTTGCTGAATTTTGCAATTGGTTGACTCAATAAGAATGTAGAGTAATCAAAATGGAGAGAAGTGCATTTATAAGCATATGTTGCTTTGTGTGATCCTAACGGGAATGCTAAAATTATTTCTCACACTCCTCCTCTTGGAAAACCTGCTCCAAAACGTAATTATTTATGTCATCAACCACATAATACGTACTTACTTTAAATTACTATTCTAAAAGATTCAAAAGAGTCAAATCTTGAAGCCTCTGAGGATATTTTGTCAAACATTATGAATGTGTCTTTTTCTGATGTTGGCATTTCCACATACCAGCTGGTAAAAATAGCTAATCCCATTAGCTCTGGTTCATCGAAAATCTCTTGACAAGGCTAAGGCATATATCCTAAACTTCTGTTGTTACCAGAGCTAGTGGGATTAACTGCTAACAGTCTTGCAAAGGAAGACTTCGATGTGTTTCACTTGCATGGGCCCAATCAACAATGGCATTGTGCAAAAAAATAAGGCCTTTGATGCCAAAGGTTGATTTCTGAAATTTTACAGCTCACAAGAATTGTCCACTTATAAGGCGTTTTATGGCCAAACACATTTCACTCAGCAAGTCATTGTCCTTGGAAAGTCAAGTATTCACTTTTTTCTTTCTCCTTCACAATAAATAAAAAAATTTTAAAATAATGTAGGGTGATTCACAAGGACAAGGAGTTTAATTTGAGATGGAGCATTCCAAAATTATTTTAAATCAAACTTTCTTCCTCCAAAAGAAAAATTAATTCTGTCATAAAATCTATTTTTAACACAAAGTGAAGTGCTAAAGTAGAAGCAAATCTTGACTCTCTGCCAAGGACAGGTGAAACAATCTTTCTAAATACCTACTTTAAAAGGTTTTATACGTTTCAAGACTCTTCAGTGTGCAAGAGGTGAAAATAATGTGAAATTTCATGATGTAATAATTCAAAGGATATTTCAATTTTATTTCCTATTCCATCTTTCTCATCACTAATGATCTTGAGTTTAAGAAACAATACCTGTTAAACTTTAATATTCTGGAATTAAACATCCCTTCCTTTGATTTTTTTTTTTTCAAAATATGGTGGGGTTTTTTTCCCAGGTGTTCACAGCAACAAAACAGAACAAAACAAAATAAGTTACAGCAAAAAAAAAAATATGGAAGAACTATAAATAAATGAATATAGCACTGCTGATAATATTTCTCAATGTAAAAATTATTCATTATTTATAAAGCAATTGAGAATTAAAGCCAAAGAAGAATCAGGCACAATTCTATTTTTTGCCATTATACACCAAGGACTTACGCATAAAAATATGTTGGAACACACACCCCCCCCATTTAAAATATCAATAAAATTGCATTTTTATATATATGGATATATTATTTTTAATATCTTCAAATAAGTTCTGATGAAATATATTTTTCTGAAATTTTAATCGGAAGATGAAACTGTTTGTTAAGCAGAGAAAAATCTTGAAGGTCTATTGTTCCTACCTCATTTGTCTCCAGTTACTTCACTGGGAGCTGTGTTATATATACTCAACATGGTGTTTGTGCCCCAAGAATATGGCTTAAGAACAAGTCATACATACAAATTTTTGCATGAACACTCTAATTTTGAATCCTGAAATAGGATTCTCAGCTGTATGGTGGGTATGTTAGTGATTTTAATGTGATGGTAATAACATCTAATAACACTACTTGCACATCCATAACAAACTGGGACTAAAAGGGTTAAATCCAACAGGTGGAAAGTCGCAAGTAGCAATTAGATATGTTCGGGTGCCAGGACTGATAAAAAAATGTTGCCCTTTTCCTTAGAAGAACTGATATGATGGTAAGAACCCTAGTAAAATAATAGTCCTTTCTACCCTACCTTATACTCTCACAGTCAGTACCACTCTTTCTAACTTCTCTGAATGCAAATCCATTCTCAATGACAGGCAGCACCCTTTTTTTTTCACCTTTTTTTTTACCTTTTTTTTAAATTTTCCTTCTTCTGTTATTACCCTTGTGAACTGTTCTTAAAGTACAGGAGGACCAGTATGCACACAACTCAAACAAAACCAATGGATTTGTCATTGGCTGCAAGATTATCAGAGCGGACTGGTAAGGATAATGAAGGCTGAATTTATCTAGAGTAATGAAATCAAGGTCAGTGGAAATTGCTCTGTGATTAACATTCATGAAACTTGCACTTGGGACCTTATGCTCGAATTATCCAAGCCATTATAGTTGACTGTAATACTGACAGACTTTTTGGTGTTTCTTCCCCTCCCCCCCATTTTTGTTTGTTTGTTTGTTTGTTTGCTGGAGATTTGGGTTGGTTTGGTTGGTTTGGTTTTGGGGTTTAGTGTTTTTTTTCCTTAAATAATGTCCTTCTTAGTGGTGTGCCTATTTGATTTTCACTTCCACACTAGGGAGGAAAGAAAGGGTATGAAATGTGGCAGAGCAGAAGCTGATGCTGAAGAGAGAACTGACAGGCTCAGTATTCTGTAGTTTGTTAAAGATAGTTCTCAGTCTTGGAAAAAGTTTAACTAACCTTTCAAAGTCTGCATTGATTACTTTTTTCCCCTGCTCAAAATGAAGAATTATACTTAGCATATAAACATATTTAGTCTTCTTCAATATGCTGAACACTGTAAGATGAACTTTGGTGATTGCTACTTTAGATGGAGTGGCACCTCTCTGCTGCTCTGACTTCTCAAGAAAATTTTCTGAATCAGTCAGTGAGGGAGAAAGAACACTATCTATCTTAATTACTGGATGGTTATTTACAAACAATGCTTTTTTTACCATAGAAAATGTGTTTTAGGGTGTCATAAACAAATATTTTGAGCATTTGGAGCAGTCGGTTTTGAGTACCACTCTTTCCTTCCAAAGAACAAAAATATAAGGGGATGAGGTAGATGGAAGAACTGGGAGGTATTATCAGCCTATAAAAAAAATTACTTAAATTTCTTAATGAATATTAGGTTTGATTGAATGGCAAGCACCAAGGGTACACTCAGCATGAAAGCTCAAAAATTAGCTTTACTTTTATAATAACTGTACCATTCTATTTTCCTTCTTACTAACATTTCTTATGTATTCCTGACTAGAAATCAAATCTTATTCCAGATACGTTTTACTAAAGAGAAGTTTTACCTTTCTGTGTTTATGAAACAGTAAAAAAGAAAATGCTGTCATAAAAATATTAAAGGATGATCAGTTCTATTCTTCTTAAAAAGTAATAGAACTCATGTTATTTTCCAATGAAGGCAGAAGTGCATACAAACTGTAAAAAAAAAATCAACTTTTCAGTAACTTACTCTGTTGGTTTAAATCTCATTGACATTTACTCACAGAATGAACCTATAGGCTATTCTGGCACTATTAAAAAATAACAGTACCTAGCATCATGCAGTTTGCTTTTAGTAAAATGTAAAATCTAGGATGAAATAAATATCAGGTATCTGAGATAGACATCAAAGAAGAAAACCCTGAAAACAGAAAAGGGAGAGGAAGGGTTAAATGCTACCAGAAGAGAATTTAAGCTTTGCACCGCATTTGGGAAGCCCAAGTATATCTTCTTACATGTTGGATAAACTTGAATCTGTAGAGTTTCCTGTGTTGACATCTCTGTGATGCTGGATTCTGTGCATAACGCAGGTAATTGTGTACAAACGCAGGTGGGGAAAACAGTCATGAGGTCTGCTACACATCTTGCTGTACAGATATGTGGATTGGCATGGAGTAAGGGAGTTGGAACTCAACAACTATGAATCATAGAATCACAGAATCATAGAATCATTAAGGTTGGAAAAGATCTCATGGACTCCAACCTTCAACTGAATACCACTGTGTCCACCAAACAATGTCATGAACTGCCACATTTTCTTGTCTTTTGAACACTTCCAGGGATGGTGATTCCACCACTTCCCCAGGGAGCTTGTTCCAATGCTTCACAATGCTTTACAATACTTTACAATATTTTCCAATGCTTTACAATCCTTTCAGTGGAGAAACTTTTCCTAATATCCAACCTGAACCTACCTTGATACCACTTCAGGTCGTATCGCCTTGTCCTATGGTTTCTTGGTTGGGAGAAGAGACTGATTCCCACCTTACCATAACATCATTTCAGGTAGTTCTAGAGACTGATAAGGTCTCACCTCAGACTTCTTTTCTCCAGGCTAAACAACTCTGGCTCCCTCAGCCATTTTTCATAAGACTTGTGCTCCAGACTCTTCACGAGCTTTGTTGTCCTTCTCTGGACATGCTCCAGAACCTCAATGTCTTTCTTGGAGTGAGGGGCCCAGAACTGAACACAGGATTTGAAGTGTGACCTCGCCAGTGCCTAGTACAGGGTGATGATCACTGCCCTGATCCTGCTGACCACACTGTTTCTTACACAGGCCTTCTTGACCACCTGGGCACACTTCTGGCTCATGTTCAGCTGCTTGTTGAACCTTATACCATTGGCCTTGGCCCATTGATCCAGCCTGTCCCTCTGCAGAGCTTTACAGCCCTCCAGCAGATCATCACTCCCACCCAACTTGGTGTCATCTGCAAACTGACTGAAACTTGACTCTATCCTATCATGCAGATCATTGATAACAATATTAAACAGGGTTGGACCCAACAGTGGGCCTTGAGGAACCAAATTAGTCACCAGTCACCACCTGGATGTAACTCAATTTACCACCACTCTCTGGGCTCAGCCATCCAGTCAGTTCTTTACCCAGCAAAGGGTGCAGCTGTCTAAACCATTGGTTTCCAGCTTTATTAAAGTCTAGGTAGACAACATCCACAGCCTTTCCCTCATCCACTAGGCAGGTAACCCTGTGATAAAGGACATCAAGTTTCTCAAGTAGGACCTGGCTTTCATGAACCCATGGTGGCTGGGCCTGGTCCCTTGGTTAACAGGGAACATGAAACAACAAACCAGCCAAAAGAGTTGGCCTCTTCCAATCTGTGTTTCATTTCTATACTGGGGAAGGTATTAAGAGATTAGATGGAAAAAACTGCCTTTCTAGGTACTTCTTTTTCCCCCAGGCTGTTACATAGAACTGTAAGTTTACTTCACTAAGACACATTGCCTAGTTCTTTATTATACAGTTCTTTATTTATAATGACTTTATTATACAGTTCTTTATTTATAATAACTACCATTTTCACATAGAATAGATGATAAGAAGAATCATATCCCATACAGAAACTGAAAGATCTCAAATATGGTCATTAAATTTCTTGTGAGAAATCCATACTACCTGCTGTGGTAGTGAACTTTCTATAAAGTTATATTGATAAACTGAATAGATCGATCCTAAGGACTGGATTCTATTGCCCTTTTATTTAACAGACTTTCACCAGTTGCTGCACAGTCATGCTGAAATCTGAAAAAAAGTAAAATAAGCAAGAACTTTTTGATCAGACATTACCCAGACTGAGAAGACAAAAAAAAAATAAAATATAAAAGTCAACTTATCTGATTTTCATCTGTAACACTGCTGATATGGAAAGAACTTCCACTAAGGCCAGCCTTTAGGGACAAGTTTTGAGTATATGATCTGCATACAGAACGCTCAGGATTATACATATTTATCGCTGCTAATGAGAGAGTAAGTGTTCTATTAAATGACATTCATTTAAAATGTCTGAGTCTCATAGATTGCATATCTTAAAGTCATAATTAGGATCTGTGATTAGCTGACACATTTCAGAAGAGGTACTTGAGGAATCAATAAAATACAAAAGATATATATCAAGACTTATTGAATAAAACACCTTGTTCGTATCACAACCCTTCTGTAGCAAGAAGGATGGAATAGAAATGGCAATAATGAGATGAATTTGTAGCATGATTCCAAAAGTCTCAAACACTGGAGCTTTAAAAAAGTAACTCTCTTGTCTCTTTTTATAGTAATATAATATTTCAAATATAAAAGGAGAATCTATTATCTTCCAAGAAAGGGAGAATGGCCTGTGAGCCCTTACAACATTATTTTGATATTTTAATGTAGCAAATATCTTGGCATGAAGGTCCATGCTTTAAAGTGCAGTTGCTGAATTAGGAAGTGTTAAAAACAAAACAATAAAGCCAATGTTTATTTTTACTCATCACAAAGTATATCAGGATAAATACATTCTGTCCTCAATTAAAAGAAGTCAAAAGGGACTGAACAGGTTGAACAGGAACCAGGAATTGAACATGGTAGGAGTCTTTTTAGGAACAGTGAGAACTGATATTATCTACATTCTTAGTAACAAATTATGTTTTAGAAAATAAACATTTGAATTACAATACCAAGTTCCCAGTTGTGTTTTGTTATTATTATGGTAATCATAATTATCATTACTCCCAGGACCAAAACATAGAATTTTGTATGGACGATATTACTAACATATGAAAGAATTATTTCCTGCATGTCAGTATTGAGCTAACTGGATTTGCATCCTTGATTTTGAAATTAGTTATAAAATGATTAAAATACAGATAAATGTTAAGAGCAGAAAAATTTAACACAAATGTTGATGTGCTTTGATTTTTTCCTTCTCATGTGAGGAGATTTACGTTTCAAAAAATTTAGGAATCTACTTGTCCCCTTAATTATTCTTATTTATTTAAAGTCAGTTTGATAACATTTCATCAGGATTTTTAGCAGATAATTGATAGGAAAAAATATAAACAAATTTATTTTCAAGGTAAGTACTAATTTGTGATCATTTCTGCATTGTTTTGTTTGAATAAATGTGAAAAAACACAGAAGAATTTGGAAAACAGGAAAAAAGTTACTGAAGATACCAAAACTGAAGATACTTGTAACCGTTCATCTTCATTAGTTTACACTGATTACATTCATGTACATTAATGTAGAGCTATTTAATCAGGGTTGATAGAAATAGATATAGTAGGGATATTGCTCAGTGCCCACAAAGCAGTCTATTTAACTACTGGTTGTGTATTAATAGTGGGAAGTGTTATGTTTTTGCTTATTGAATTTGAGACATTCTTTAATATGCTCACAGGGTGGAGGGGTTAATATCTAAAAAATCACCTTCTTTGAAACTGGTAATATGCATAGAAAAAATCTATTAAAGCTTCTATGAAAGAAAATGTTTAGCAAAATTTATTAAAGAAAATCCTAAGGATTTTGAATAATGTGACTTACTAGAGAGCATACTTGTAAATCACTGAGAGTGATAAATGAGCATTTCTAGTAAGACAACCTTGCATCAGAAATGTAGTAAATGACTAGGAGAATTAGGATGAGCCTCAGCTCAGAAGGCAACAGATCATCTTAATCCACTTGTGCTAAAAATTACTACGTTAGAAATCATACCATGATCCGCATAAAAACCAATATAGAGACCACAGATAACTGTTGGTCTCCTTGACCTAAAATAAGCTTCCAATTAAGACAGATGAAGAGGACATAGACTCTGCAGATGTTATCTTTAAATATCCAAATAAGTTTCAATATCTTAGTAAGTTTCACAGTACACGAGGTAACCCAGCATGCCATTAGCTCCACTCTGAAGCCCACAGAAGTCTTACTGGTTCATCTGGAACTAAACACAAAGGGAACTGTCTTTTGTTGTTTAAAAGCTTTACCATAATGAGGGAGGATTATTCCTGACTTTGGAGGAGGACTCTGGGACAAGTAAGTGATTCAGCTCTGAATTACACTGAAATTTTGTGCTATCCATTTTTATTTCCATGATAAATGTCCTCTGTGAGTATGAATTAAAAAAAAAAATATTAAAAATCGCTTTCCAAATTGTTCTACTGGGGAGAAATAATTATCCTAGCGCTGTTCAAAGTTTACGTTGTAACTCAGGAATGTCCTGCACCAGCCTTCTGTAGACAAAACTGCTTTTCTTCTGCCTCTCTTGGAAACCATGTTACCACTCTCTTAACAAATTTCCTTTTTTCTCAATGGAAGGAAAATAGATGGGACATGAAACTCAGGAAGGTGTAAGTATGTTTGGAGAAAGAAAGGACTGGAGTTTGGCTGATTTATTTGATTTAAAATAAATCTGAAGCAAAAAGACTAAAAGGTTTAATTTTAAATGATGACTTCAAACACTAAATACAAGTCTGGAATAAACTCAGAGATCTTAAGTTAAGAAAGTTCTTCCATTTTTGCCCTCCTACAGAATCCCCTTTGTGCGATTTTCAGCTATGTGAATTACATCAGAGGTCAGAGAAGGAAAGATCCAAAAAGTACCACATGCATGCCTTTGGGTTTGATTGTCATTCTTCCAGATTGAAATAGAAATCTCAATAGATTGCTCCATTGGTGTGGTTATGTAATATAGCTTGGCAGAGCAGGCTAACAGCAGTAGATTGAATTAAGACCATAGAATTTGCCTTGTCTCTTGAAATGAATAATGAAGTTAAGAAAAAATATTATTCAAAACTAAGGAGCACAATGAACTTCACAAAGGATATGAAAATTCAGATTCCAGACTGTTAAACTGTGCTTCCTTTCTAGAAGTAAAAATGATAAAAAGGTTAATTATCCCAAAATATCATCTCCAAAAACTGGGATTGGCATATTACACAAAATCAGGAATATGTTGCCTAAGATTATATGTGAGTATTGCAAGAATGCGAGATGTAAATTCATTTCAGATTGACATAATCTCTGAGTGACAATTAATACTGGCCACATAGGAGTTATCATAAAATTGAGTGAAGACATCTGTTGAAGCAACCTGGTGGTAAACAAATGTCCTACTCTTTTCCAAAACAGGTGTGCGGAAGAGCTTTTGTTATTTCTCTTTTTATGCTTACAACTAGAGGGTGTATAGCTGAATTTCTTTGTTTCTGCAGAAGATGATTGATGTTTTGGACCATAGTAAAGTGAATTCATACAAGGTCTATGTATGTGTATATATAGTAATACATATAATAATTAATAGGTATAATACAACGACCTTTGTATTCTAATATATTGTAATCTAAAAAAATGTGGATTTAATTTTCCAATTTAATGTATTCCTACACTACTGAACTTATAAATGTCGATGTTTTTTGTGAACATGCTAAGACCCTCTTATTAGTTCTAACTCATAGTTCAGCAAAACGACTTTGATGTCTACACTACATGCCTTAGTCAAAAAAAACTCCATAGACACATAAAAAGAAATATTTTGTGTAGTTAATGAGCTCTACTCTTTCTGTGGGATTTAAGTCTGCAACAAATAATATAGGGAATTTCTTAGTTCACTTTTTTTGCCTCTCACACTTAGGTGTCATAGCTGAGGTTGTCCTTTCCTGTTTCTAGGAGGCAGGATTGATGGGACAGGGTTTGTGTAAGCACAGATATATTTGATTTTAAGAACTTTTGCTAAACCTTTAACTGATCACATAAGTAAGTAAAGTGAAACATGCAAATAAAGAACAAAATAATAGTGGGTGTGTTGGGGAAATAATTTGTGGAATCAAACCTAATAGAAAAAGAAGCAAAATACTAAATGCACCAAATACTTATACACTTCAATCTAAACTCTGCTTGGTTGACACGTCTTCATTGTAATTAAGTAAAAGGTAAAAAAAGATAACTGCTGACCACTTTTTTTTTTAGCACACACTCCCCCAAAAACACACACTCACACACATCTTTTATTAACAAACCTCTTGTTAAAAATACAGAAAATTATAGAATACATGAAGTGTGTTGAATAGAAGGGAAAAATTAATAAGAACTTCCTTTTTCATATTACTTGATTGTGGGTCTTAAAAAAACCCTTTATCTGCTTATTCTAATTTAATTTATATAATTCAATAAAAATTCTGAGTACAAAATTACTAGTACTTCAGTTACAGGAAGAACACTTGAAGAACTCTTATTAATGTGTGCATCAGGTGGGCACTGTGAGAATTTAACCAATTCCAAGGTTTGTTCTAGATGAGTCTTCCCAGAGGAGGTATTAGAACTGAATCGTAAGCCAGAGGTCTTCTTTGAGTGGCAGGAATTTCTGCCTGTGAGAGACCTTTTTTTTATAACGGTACTACTTGTAGGGTATCTGGAAATATTGGTAATAATATGAGTACGCAGAATTACTCCTTGGTGTATACAGAGAAAATTTGAGTTAACAGCAAGTTATAACACAGCTCTGTTTTCTCAGTATGTAGCTTTCCTAACTAGAAAGACTGAGCATGACTTGTTTAAGATAAAAATGAGACATTAACTAGCAATTGTTCAGCACAGGTTTGGTGGGCTAACTTTTTATGCGTAAAGATGCTTTTTGGAGAGGTTCACTTGATTCAGACGGAAATTATTATCTTCCCATACATGAATCACTTATTTAAGGAACATTCATAATTAGAAATATTTTGTACTTCTTGTCTTACAATATGTTATTGTATTTTTGTAATGGTTGAAACCTTCTTGTCAAAAGATTAGTTCACTTTGGGCACTTACACTTAATCATCCATGTTACTGAATCAGCATGTTATTTGATTTAGGGAAGAGAAATTATAAACTGAATTTTAAAATTTCATTTTGTGTCTGGACAAAAAGATGAGAAGAAGCTTTATGAGAGTATTTATTTCAGGATGCCCTCTTTGTCTCTAAATTATTTGACACTAAGTAATGGCATTTACTGTTTCTAAAAAGAGAAAAAAATATACCTTCTGTTAGATCATACAGATAGACTTTAAAGGGTTGCAGTGAGGAGGCATTTTAGGGGTAAAAGTTGAGACTAAACTTGCCTTTTGAAAAGTGTTCAAACAGTCAGTCATCACCCTTAGAAAAACAACAGTCAATGGCAGGATATTTTTCCACAATTAAGGCTAACTCTTCTCTTACATATATACTAAATCAAATGAAATAAAAAGGCAGCATATGTTTATGCATATAAATTCTGAGATTGCAGTCTTTAGTTGGACTTGCATTTTGAACTGTTTTTTTTTTTAAGGATGACCTAGTCAGTAGACTTCCTACATACAAACTGTTGACAAAGCCCTCATTAAAACTTGATGGAATTTTAAATTTCCCCCAACATTAATACACAATAATTATTACCTTCTTGTATCCACCTCAGTGAATGTTACCTTGGATTTCTCTTTTAACTGAAATGGAAATTCCTATGCCAGTGGATAAAAAATGGCCATATGAACATGAGGCAATTTTGTGTAAGTTAGGCTGAAGAAGAGAGAAAATTAATTAAATGCATAAATATATCAAGTCATGCCTATCTTGCAGCATCCTATTTGTCTGACTCCTTTTTCCACTCTAGGTTGAAACTCCACAGAGATAAAGGCTGTATATTTTAAGAGTATAGCCCCTAAAAACCTGGTAATGTTCACCAAGAAAAAAAAGCTGCTGATAGCCTGGTGGTGACTTTTTACTGAGACCAAATACTCTATACTGCAGAGCTAACATGAGCTTGACATTTGTGTCCTAATGTCTCAGTTCTAGCACCATAACAGTGATAATTTAAATGCAATATGCAAATTTCCATACTGTTGTAATTAATTATTTCTGGAGTCATTTAATACAAACAATGTGTGATAAAATATAATTAGGACTCAGAAGGTTAGCTTGATGGACTCTAATGGCTAGTGTTACACAGGCTTAACCTAACCCGATGATCCCTTTTCTCCCTAATGTTAACTGATCCTGTGAATTTACTGAGCTTTCATAATTTCAACAACCACTTAGAAAAATAAGTGGATCATATCTCCCTTCACCAAATACATACCTCAGGGCCCTTACTCCGATCTCATTGTTAAATAAACTAATAAAATTTAAAACTGTTATAAAAACTAACAGAACTAACTATATTTCATCCTTTTACTTAGAAGTCTTAGAGTTGAGCTTTTCTGAGGAGGAGAAACTGACGTAAAGCGGCACAAACTTTATCTGAGGTCAAAAAAAGATCAGGAACCTCCCATTAGAAATTAGTCATACACACACAAAAGTCACAGAGGAAAAATATTTTAACAATAATTAGTAGTGTAGATACAGGGCATGTCTTCTTTCTTGCCATTTTCTCTTTCCATTAACTTATGCAACTAAAATTAACACCATCATTTTTACATATATAAACTGTTGTTCATATGTTAATAATAGAACTTGCACAAGAGGATCATATGCAACCATAACGGTGTTAGTACTTGGTATTTCCTCCCGCAACCAGAACAGACACAAGTAGAACACTGATGTCCATTATTTCTGGATCAGTGAATGAACTCTTCATTGTATATCTTCCCTATAATACTTCCATAACCTTTTCAAAGGACCGCTGATATACCATAGGTCTTAAAATTGTTTACATGTTTTTTTTCACCTGGTAAATAGCTAGTGGTAGAACAATCAGGGATATTAACTAAAGGAAACCTGAGGTATCATGTTTTCTGTTATTAAATCAATTTTGTTCATTTTCTCATGAAATTTTATGGTTATTTATAAGTTAATTAACACATTTCATATTATACATGCATCATGATATATGCAATCTTTTAATTCAGCTTTTGTGTAATATTCTATAGTTATATATATTTATTTTTTGTCATACTTTAAATGGGCTACCACTTTGCCATGATGTGGTTAAAGTTGGTGCTTACACAGTGTTTCAATGGAAGAAGTACAAACACAAGTTCATGTAAAAGGCAATTTGAACAGACTGAGATCAACAAGTAACAGCTGTTAGCACCTTCAGATATGTCTGCAGGATTAATTATTTTTCTAATGTAGTTTTAAGTCAATAGATGTAGGTTAGGTGATGGATCTTTGTAACCTTGCTGCTACACTGAACACCTTGAAATTAAGCACTTTACGGTGTTTCTGTCCTTTCAAAATTCTCAGTGCACTGTAAATAAGAGTTTTGTGATTGGTTTAATAAGACTTACAAATCTGTAAAGTTCCGGGGTATATATATATACAGTATATATAATGTGTAATATATATGTATATATGAGGCTCTAAAAAAGATCTATCTGCCAAGCACATCTTCTGACCTGCATGACAGGGATCAAAAGACAGATGTAGCCCAAGTCCAAAGCTTAGAACACAGATCTTGGGGTTTGGCATTTGCAAAATGTAAGTATTATAATATCAGATGTGAAGTTTCTCAATTATTCTTTAAAGAAGTAAAATAACTTCATGATACAAAAAAAGTGCAAAGTTCCCCATACTAGTACATCTTTTTTGTGCATTCTCCTCTGATGACATTTGTCTGCTTACCAATTAGGAAAAAAAAAGATTTTATTTTTATCTGAATAATAAATAATAAATACTGTACTATTTACAGCAATCTATACCTGTTATTATCTGCCAACATCTTTCTACCTCTGTAGAAATGAGCAGAGACTGCAGTAAGCAACTGCCCTATCACTCTGTCAAGGTGTAAAGTAGAAATAATATTATCCAGTCCTGCTTCTGATCTACTGAAAGTTCTCACTGTCCCACCAAATTTTAATCACTATCAAGGATATAGAACAGTAAAATTTGTAATGTTATGTGATCATTCTTGATTAACATAGGAACACACTGTTCTTGCAAAGGGAAACTAAAATATTGGGAAGGATGAGACGTTTTATTTCAAAACAAGTGCATGTTGTGCCATGGCATCTCGTCCAGAAAAAGGTTACTGTATGACAGATTGAACATATCAAACCTATGTATGTCAGGAAAGAATTTCACAAAGAATTTTGAATGAAGGAAGGTCAGAACTGAGAAAGCTGCAAAATGTGAAGGATTGCAACTCTGCAGTTATTAGTAAAGGGAAAGTGAACAAATGTTTTTCACCTTCAGAGAGGAGATTCTAATGTTTTAATTAAAAAGTAAAAATCGATTCTTCATTGGCTGGAATTACAGTCTAACTCCAGATTTAGAAACCATACAAAGAAAAGTAGACACATATTTAGATATTTTTCTACTTTAGACCAACCATGCTAAGTGTTCAAACAAATAAAAAGAAAATAAAAGGAAAAAGTAGACATAAGGAAATATAGCATGATCTCCATGACAGTAGAGACCTCTACATGGTGAAATTAGTATTAACATGATCCATAGGAATTCAGGAGCTGAACGAGAAAAAAACCAAAAGTGATATTGGATCATTGGACTGCTGTCACTCTGTGGAGTGTCAGGAGACATATATGAAACTATAGATTTGCTTTTTGTGGGAACAAAATAACATCAGTAATACAGATTAGCAGCAAATCTAACTCATTTTGTGTCATCAGTCTCCTCAACTCAGTGTCATTACCCTAGGGGATGCTATCTTACGCTTTTTCTCTGTAATTTTAAGTCATTCTTACACCGTGAAGTGCTGTGACTCCTCTCTGCCCTTTCCACTTTTGTAACCTACACTCTGCAAACCAGAACTAACTCAGTGCACAGTATGAAGGGGCGAAAGGGAACTTGTGCCATTACATCCAGGTTAGCTAAAAAGAGGCTCTGAGACTATCAGTTGACAGTGTCCTGATGGACCCTTTTGACTTTATGCTTTGTTACCTTGTATGTGAAAACAGAAGATAACATTTTTGCAACAAGTCTTTTCTCAGGAATTTCGCACCATCTTTTGGGGAACTACTTTACTTCAAAACCTGACTTTTACTGGAGATCAAGGAGAGATCAAAATCCTCTATTGTGTACAAAGTTTATCTGAAAAGAACTTCACTTTCATCAGTGATCCCATTTTATATATGTTTTCTCAGGTCCCCCTAGATTTACCTTTTGTTTCTTTGGAAGAATGTAGAAGATAATCGTGGCAAATTATAGTGTCACCCAATGACACTTTCATAAGAGTAATATATTTTTTTTCTACTTGACTGGTATCTAGATTCATATTTTAAATGTTCTGTTGATTATTATTATGGTATGAGTTTGAACCCCAAAAGCCAGATCACTTTCTTCTCTCGTATAGTTAAAAATTTGGGGGACTAGTTGCAGATTGCATAATTCATCTTTTTAAAGTTGAATCTCATGTGAAAAACCTCCAGACTTCACTGGTGCTGATTTTCATCTTATTTGCCCTCACTGAAAACTGCTATTTTCCCTCTCCTTTAGAAGCTCTGCTTCCTATTTCAAATTTCAAGTGAAAACTTGGAGCCTAAATTTGTAGTGTACTGATGCCTCACCAGTAAGTCTAGTCCATTTGGTAGTGACCGAATGACTGATTTAAGCACTTTAAGACCTATTACAAGCCTTCATTACATAATTACTTGCTTATGTGATGTTCCAGGAACTGCTAGAGGTTTCAAAAATAATTTGTTTCTGTACCTGACCACATTTGCTAGGATTATTTATTATACCCCCAAGAAGAAAACATCCCAATTGTTTTTCTTATTGATTATTAAGCTGAAGTTAAATACTTCCAGACAAAGTAATACTTAAAGGTGAGCTGCTGCTTAGTTCCCCCTTTGCGTATATGATACACTTGCAGTCACTTCACTGTAAAAGAAATTCATTATGATTGGAAATACCTGTTGTGAACTGTGAACTCAAAACAGCTATAAAAACATGGCTTTTTTTACTTCATGGTAGGTTTGATTTTTAATTTTTGTTGTTATGCCGTAAGCTTTGCCCACATTTTTTTCTTTACCAGCAGATAATGATTTAAATCAACCTTGTGAATAACTAACTCGCTTGTAGTTCTTAATACTTATTTTTGTCCACTCACATAATTACATTGTTATCTAGAGTTTAATAGAACATTGCAGCATTTAATTAAAACTGTGTAGAATGATTATTATTTTGATTAAACCATTTTTGGAACCAACCAGTTTGTCGACGTGAGCTCAGCATGTCTTGCTTTCTACTGAAATCTTCATTAACGTCACATCTGCTTCCCTCAACTTTGACATCAAAAATGACCTTGTGTTCACTCTCTTTTGTGACCATAAAATTTCTCAGTGAAAGAACCCTTCAAATCTCTTCACAATTACATCCTGTGTTTCATGAATATTTTCAAACTGGGGGCATATAAATCACTTTAGGTCAAGATACAGCTCATCCCAGAGATGAAAGTCACTGTAGCTACTGGAGTTATCTACCAGTCTTGTTTCTTTTGCCTGGCAAAAATAAATTTCAATTAATACTAAACTTTAAACTTTATCTTACTTTTTATGAGAGTATTAGGATATAAACCACAAGGGGACTAAAACATCTAGCTGTTGTATCACACAAATCTCTTCTGTTACCCTTTAAAGGTTAGAAATTGCACAAAATGTAATATAAGCATCAGTGGTGTACTAATATATCCAAAAATGTGCATTAACAGAAAACTTTGTACTCATTCAACTCAGATTTTTTTTTTACATACTTGACTCTAGTTATTCAGAGAAATAGTTGGAAAAATCACACACATCAGCCTTAAAGCAGCTTAAAAAACTCCTGCATAATTCTGATTCTCATCATGTCCTTCTAGTAGGAAAATCATCAGGAAGTCATCTTATCTTATTCCTCCTCTAAACTATCTCCTCTGCCAGCCCTGCTTTTACCAGTTACTTACAAATTATTACTTATACCGGAGAGCGTGGATGATCACTATTCTGCTACGATTTTGCACAGGTCCAAGCAGCAGTGAAATGATTCCCTTCCTAAGAGATTCATGTTATTTATGCTATCAAATTCCAACGTTAAGGATGGGTGGACTTAGGAAAATTCTCTTCTACTCCAGATCTTGATCTTAGACCATTGTTGCCTGACAGTGTGTCAATAATATCTGTGAAAGATGAAAAGTCACCTGGACTCACATATCATACCTGCTGAAAGCTGCACAGCATCTGTGTTTGTACCAGTTTTTCTCATATATAAGATTAAGGTTAGTCTCACAGGAATTGAAATATGAAATGATTATCAGGTTGCACTTGGAGAAAACAGATATATCACCATGTGGATCCCTTTTCTGGTTTTGAAACATGAGATTGGTTGGTGTTCCCGCCAAATAAATATGTTTCATTAAGGGTTTTTTGGCTTGGTTTTTTGGGGAGTTTTGTTGGGTGTTTTTTTTTGTTTGTTTGTTGGTTTTTTTTTAATCTCTATAGTCACGTAATTGACTATCCAAGATTTTTGGTTCCAAAGATTATGTCCACTCAAAGCAAGAGAGATCTAGGAACTGTTCAGTAGACTGGCTTGGTACTTTGCAACCAACTTTGGACTAACAAGTAGGACAGTTATGAATTAGTGCCTTGAGGACAACATATTACCTTTTCCAAATCCATTCATAGAACTTGAGTTCTATTTTGAATAATTCTATCACCAAACTTGGTGACATAAGTTCTAGAAGACTAGAATTCCTCTTGTTCAATTTATGAAAGAAATATAAAGTCAAGATGTCATCAAGCTTTCCATCACATTAAAAAAAATAAACCTTTTTATGCTTTTTATGCTATTGTACAAATGTGAAAACTGTGAAAGTTGTAATCATCAGCTGGAAGTATTCCAGCAAAGATCACAACTGAATCTATTCTGAGTTAGATGGATGCCAGATAACCAATAACAAGTCCTGTAGCATCTGGAATGCACATACATGAAGCCTCAACCAGAAGAACGCAGGATTTTGTTTGGGCAGTACACTGATGACAAATATTATATCAAAGAGGACTGGGAAAGAATAAATGCAGTTGTTTAAGAAAGTATTTCAAGTACGCCTTAAAGACGTACTTGTTTTTAACACAACTTCACAACTTCTGGGGGAGTTTATTCAAAAGCTAGTCTTCTGTAGCATCGAAGCCTAGGGTGGAATAAAGCATAAATTTCCTCAGAGAGTATGAAGTTGCACAGTGAAAGTATGCCAAAAGAACACATATGGAAAAAAACCTCTTTGCTCTTGTCCTGAGGAGTGCTGTGAATTCCACAATAAAAATATATAGTTGTTTGTTCTCCTGTGAGCAGATCTCAGTCATCTCTTCCTTGTGATACTGTGATCCTCCTCTCAAAAGTAAATTAAGGTATTTTTGTCAAGTAATACTCTGCAATCTGACAAGCCAGCACTGCTGGACTCTGACAGATCAGCCCTGTATATTCAACTAGGGCAGTGTAAACATTTCGTAGGTGAAAGTAACTGACATAGTTGCTAAGCTCATGGGGAATCTTAAAAATCACTGTAGTAGGCACCAATCATATGCAATTTGCTACAGATATTGTAGACCAGCAATTTCAATTGCTACTATAATTTTAAAAAGAGACTCAGGGAAAATAGTAAGTACAAGACATTTCTCCTATTTCAGGGTAGCTTTCTTTGGGGTAGCACTGTCTTTATTCTTGAGCGGAATACATTAGAATTTGCAAGTAGACGTGGTTTGAAATTATGTTGGTGAGGTAATTTCCAGAACACTCTTAGAAAACAAGGATTTGTTAAACAAAAATATTGTCATGAAAATATTTTGTACTAGCAGCAGTCAGCAGAATATCAGTGAAAGGTATTTTTCAACCTTCTTTGAAAAGTTCAGTGGAAGAAAAGACACTTATTCAATCTTTTCTCATTCATTCACCAGGTACATCTAGATCACAACTAATCTGGATGAGTATCTTAACTTTCACACTATAAAGGGTATATATCCACTTAGAAAGATTGGGGGTAAACAGTTTTGATAGCTACATTTTCTCAGAAAATCTCAATTAAAAGAAAAAAGAAAAAGCATAAAGAAACACCAAACAACAACAGCAGCTACTGACAACAAAAAACCCAAACAAACAAACAAACAAAAAAAATCCCCAACAAAACCACAATAAAACCCAAAACATAGCCTCTAATAAAATTTAGTGAGGACCACATTTTCAAGGGCAACATTTAAAATGTGCTTAATTTAGTGAAGATAGTTGATCACGGTCTTTGGGATTTTATGCTTTCTGAGAATTCTCCACAAATTCCTCTCTGCTTAGCATTTTTATCTGATATTTATGCAACTTGTGTATTTAATTTGAGGATTTTTTATGAATTAACTTGAAGGAAAGTTTATTAATGGTAGCAAGGCTTACTGAGTCGTATAAGAGGTCTTTTACTCTTTCATGAAAGCATTATTATTCTGGCTACATTAAATGAGTCACTTACAAAGTCTTCAGTTGATCTTTGAACAAAATTCAATTAGAAAAAACCCTTAAAAATTATATTTTAAATTGCAAAATTAAATAATAATAGAATCTTAAATTGCCAGATTAACATGTTCACTTAAGACCTGGACATTTCTACACGTGACTTCATAATGCATTGTACTTTGATTAATGTTTTACTAGATCTGGAAAACAGCTGTTTATCCCTGAAAGGATACTTATCTTGCAAAGACTAATTGGGAAGAAATAAGTATTATCAGGAGTTCATGTTAAAAAATAGTGAAATGGCTCTTTTTAAGCTCTTATTTCTACTGACTAGAAATCTCTTATATGAAAATCTATTTTATTAAGGGCATTATTAACTATGTCTGGCTTAACGACCCAAATCTCATCACTGTTGCTATATCTTTTTCTTAGGTGGTATCCAACAGAGTGAGAAAGCAGTAAGCAAGCGACAATGGCTTTATCAAGGGCAGAGGAGAGGAGATGTTGCCAGGGAGACAGAGTAGGAGGTATTGAGGATATTTGCTTGGAAGTGTTGGAGAGAGCTATACAGATACGGATGAGGTACCTTAAGCACTGTACCCAAAAGTATTTGGTGAAAGTGAACATGTAGTTTTGTCTATTTTGACAATTGCATGATTCCATAAAAGTCATATAAAGCCAAATGTGAGCAGGGCTGAAAAGTGATATGGAAATCTGTTTTTTCATCAAACAAAATTCAGTAGGACAGAAAATTTTGCATATTATTATGTATTGTCCATGTAACTACAGACTTTCATTAACTTAGTTCCATGTTACATGTTAAAGAGTTATTCAGTTATAAAATAGAAAAGCATTGGAAATACATAAGATCAATCATTGTAAAACAATATCTTTGTATTATACAGTATCAAAATGTAAATGATTGAAGAGTTTACCAAGTTTTTATTGATTTGCTTCATGAAGCAAATTTTGGAGATAAATAACAGAAGTTATCTTTCATATAATGAAACTTGCCTCTGACCTTCAACCTAAGAGATCTTTACAAGCACATACTTAGATATATATTAAAAGAATGCACCCCTCTATATTTTGAAGTGCCACAAGAAAAAGAATGATGAAACATCTCTATTGCTATGTGACACATAAATCTAATCTCATTTTTAAAACCATGTTAACTGTACAGAGACATCATTGTAATGATTTTCAACTGGATAATAAAGTTTGAAAAACAGATTTATTTCTTTTTTTACTGAAATAAATTTTGTAAGCTGCATTTCCACTGAACAGATGGTGTGCACAAAAAAAATATGTTGTACAAAATGGTAGGGTTGTTTAACCTTGACAATTTAAAGTGAATACGCACAGGTTTGTATTTTGATATGCTGATCAAGATCATGCATTTGAAAATTGGTAACACTGAGATGTTCCTGTTCTCAGTTGTGCAGCATTTTAAACATTAAAAAAAAGCTTTTTACTTTTTTTAATTTGTATTTAAATTTAGTTGTTTTTGGCACTTGCTGTTACGGAGGTAGCCTAATTTTCTTCTGTCAGATTAGATGCAAATGTCATACTTATTTCCCCAACCAACTCTCCTGCACACCTTATTATGTATCACTGTCTCTCTCCTTTTGGAGGAAACCTCATCTGGGTTTGATGGGATCATCCATTTTGGCAGATGCCTCTTTTTTGTATCCTATTTCCATCTTTTGCCCAACATCCTAAATTAAACTAAAAGATACAGATATCTTCTGAGATCATTAAACAAAAATTTTAGCACAGGGTTATCAAATTTAGCACGGGGGACTCAAGGTTGAACACAATATTTGGGAGGTATCTATTCCCACCCTCCTGCTCAAAGCAAGGTCTATACTGAATTCACAGTAGGCTAATTACAGTATTGTGCCTCTGTTTTCTGAAAATGCTCAAGGATGGAGATTTCCTATCCTCTCTGTGCAACCTCCTCCAGTACTTAGCTATTTTTCTGGTGACAATTTTTTTCCTTATATCCAGTCAGAACTTTCCACTGTATTAGTTCATGACAACTGTTTCTCATCTTTCTTCCCTGCATATCAGTAAAGAGTCTGGTGCTATCATCTCATAGTGCCTGGATTTCAATGGAACATAAGAGCAGTGTTTTGGGATGAGAACAAAGATCTACTCAAAATCTTATAAATCTTCTAGGATTTTACCTTTAACATATTCTTAGGGAAGAACTCAGGAGCAGCTTATAGTGATATTTCCTCACGATATTCCGCACCCTCCAACAATTTACGGCTCAGGAATTTCTTAAAACACCAGTGATACTTCTGCATCAAATATACCTTCATGAATTTGATTTATTTACATTCTCCTGCTACAAGGACCTCTACAGCTCAGCTCTAGTGTATGTGAAGAATTAAATCTATTTGTCTTCAACTTACCATCTAATATTTCTTTTGATGACTTGTTAAGAACTCGAACTCTGAGAGGCACTGGATGACTGTTTCCCATTTCCACCCTTTACAATATTATTAGATTGTACTCTATATACCTTCAGTTTTCCTTCTTTCAGATAAGACTTCTTAGTCATTGCCCATTCTGAGGTAGTGTCCTTACTTTTCTTGAGACCTTTCCTAACCATAATAGAAATCCAAAAAGTATCTTGAGATAAGAGGATCAAAACTGCACAAACTACTTACATATTTGTGCACCAGCATAACACCGTCTTTTTTTGTTTACCTTTCCTGTCTGTAAAAAAAAAACTTTCTGTTCTTTTCCCTCCCTTAAATTTTTTTAAAAAATTGACATTACAATTTTAGTCAGAAGGACCTCTTTCTTTACAAATAAAATTATAAGGATATGAGTGTGTTTGCTGTCCTAAAAGAATTAATGTCCCTATATTTTCAGTCATTTATATTAACTGAGATTAACTGAGATTAACTGAGATCAACAGATAAACAAAGATGAAAGAATAATATACTAAGCAAAGCAGATTTTTTTCCTCATTAACAAGTGTGTTTTTAATCACTATTGATCATACTATACAATAGATTAACATTTTGATGAAGGACTGAAAAAAATATGGTTAATTTGTAAAAGTAAAGAGGTTTGAGTAATCTGAGGTGTCTCTTCATCTCTGTATTAAATACTTGAGCAACTGAAAAGGTTCTTTTTCATTTAGCTGCCATATTAAACAATAAAATTGTAATGTATGTTCATATTCCTATTTCCAAGTAACATCCTAGGACTTTTAGTTAAGTACCTTAATTTTAAAAATCTACTGAGCAGGCCGTATTTAGTGAAAAGTCGGAGTGAAATTCTGGAGATAGCTAAGAGAGGATTTACATAATTTCCCAAACTGGTAACTGCATTTCTTCCTAAAACGAATTCTTGGGTTCAGATTTTTGCTGACTAGTGCTGGAAGATTTTCCTCTGCTACAGGCCTATACAAGTTACACACATAGATAGGTACATGGTTTGAGAGGCAAGAGCATCTCCTTTGAGTTTGAGGTTTTGCAGGACTGTAAAGTACCATGTCATTATCTGTGAATCCAATAAGAGTACTGAGTAAGGAATGTAATTCACCCTGGTTACAGAAATAGTATTTTACAACTTTTCAGAGTTCATTTTTTTCATTATTTTGATGTCATAAAAGTCATCCTTTCTTCCATCGGAGATTCCCACTAGATGTGGATGAGAAAAAAGAGTCATCTTTCAGGTCTGTCATCACCCTAGTTCTCTGAGCAGATGCCAGTAAATTGGACTCTGAACACCTTAAACTAGAGTTCTTTGACAATATGCTGCAGTTTCTTGCTTTGTGATATCTGGATGGAGAATACAATACTGCTGAGTGAAAGTAAAAATGAAATGTCTTTCTTCAGTGAAACTAGCATGGAAATTTTTTTTTTAAGAAATTCCCATGAGTAAGATTTTGATTATTGAGTTAGAAAAGAGTTTTCAACTCTTGTGATTTTACTGAGTATTTGATTTTACCAAGATTTATACTTCTTTATGTGCCTTATCTACTAAAATAGGATTATTATCTGAGAAGGTAAGTTTTCTTTCTTGAAAAATAATTACTGGATGACTGACTTGATTTGGGAAATAGTTTGACTAAAGCTAAGTACTCAGGCCTTATAGGAAAACAAAGGGAATCTAAATTACTTATTCCTTATATCTCAAATCCATAAATAAATACACACTTTGTGAAAATTAATTTATTAATATTTTATAAATTTTTATCAGAGGGAGAATAAGGAGAGAAAAAATGTTCCAAATTTAAAGTTGATAACTGAATACATTTTCTCTAAAACAACTGTAATTTAACTTGACTAACATGGAAGAAAAGGCACAATACATTAAAGAGGTAAATTATTTCTGTACACAGGTTTGAAACAGCAGTGAATTTAACAGTGATTTCTTACCCTTAGACACACTTTTTTGTACCTTGTGCCAGACTGCATGGTCAGAAAATGCAAGCAATTCTATTAAGTGTACTTACATTTTTTAAATCTTAGTGAATTTTAGGCCGTGACTTAAAACATGGTGAGATTATATGCTGCCCTGATAGAAGTATTAAGCTTTAAAAAGAAGGTTGGGGTGTCAGAAGGTGGAGGAACCCAAGCAAATACCCTGACCCAGCTCCTCCCAACCTATCCCTGGAGAACCATCGGCTCTCCCCACATCCCCACCACCACTAGGCCTCTTCAGGGCACTTCTCAGATTGAGAGGTGTGACTCTTACAGGGCTTCCAGATCTATTGTGGGATGCATGCACTCAAGGATCATACAAGTCCTGGATGCGGACGTTTAGCAGAGGAACCAAAGGTGGGGAAAGGGAGGAGTCAGTGTCTTTGGGAGAAACAAGCGCGGGAAAACCAGAACTGTGTTGACAAGAGGGACAGGTCACCTGTGAGCAGGCTGCAGATTTCTATGGATATCCAGATGTGTTCCACCCTGTATCACTGCTGTCTGTCCTGTCTACCCATTAATCTTATTTTGTAACTACTGGAGTTCTGTTCAGGGCATATGTGTATCCATATCACATGTGGAGTCAGATGACAGGTCACAGGGGCCCGTGGGTCTGTGGTGACAGCAAAGCAGGGGGTGAGCTTCTGCAGGTTAGGGTGTGATCACAGGGATCAACCAAATTAGACTAGCCAGCAAATGGGTGGTCTGGGAACCATGGGGGTTTACAGATGGGTCTCTGAGAATGAGGCAACCGAAGGACCTGGCTACCAGAGAGACCAGCTTGTCCAGGACGTGTGCCATGGGACTTGGGTATTCACTGAGAGCCCCCCGTGTCTGTGCATTTGAGAAACGGCTCTGTAACAGCATCTGGAAGTGGGTGTGGCCTCAGGGGCCCATATGATCATGTGCCAGCAGCTGGGAAGACTGGAATCCAGGGGCGACTTCTGCACAACATGCTACAGTGTCTGAGACCAGTGCTGGAGGCACCTACACTGATCACATGGACTTGATCAGACAGAGAGAAAAGCAGGATGAAGCTTTTGGTGATGTGTTCATATGACTGCTATGTTTTCTGACTGTCTTGATCTGTGCTGCTGGCCATGTGTATGTATATATGCACTGTGCATACATATGCTTGTGTCTGCCTGTTCTGCATACTGGGTATACATGCTCAGCCTTGCTACTGGTTGGACCTGGGGACATGAATCTGCACCAGACTCACTCCATTAGACCACAACACTGATAACCCCTATAAGTATCCAGTTTGCTTTTTGCCCTTGAAAAATCACCCCACTATGCTGTTTGATTTGGTCGGATTTTAATCACAGAAATAAACAAAATTGAAAAGATAGAAACAATTCCAACTTTGTAAAGATTTTGGCCACTGGTAGCATGTGTATTGTGCAAGGACTCCTGAAATGTTCGAGCTGGTTGTCTCTGATGTGTTGACTTGTAACTGGCTTCAGACAAACCACCACTGTTTATCAAGAAAGGCTTTTTCTTTATGAAAACAAAAGTAATATTTGATAATATTTCTGAATTTAGGAAAGCTGCAAGCAAGGAGATAGAAAATGGTAGTAGGAGGTAGTCAATTTTTCATTCACTTTGCAAACTAAATAGTGTAATCATCTAATCAGGTGTGTGACCATCATACTTTTTTTATATTTTGGTCTGTGTGACTACCCTGAAATTAATTCAAAATATTCTAATAAAGAGGCTCAAGTAGAGCACTTTACATTAAACTCATTTTCATAATAGACTCAAAATCTGCCTCAGTCATAGAGTGAGACATCCGTTAAGCTGATTAACCCAGACTGATCTGCTCCTAGGTAGCACTGAATTTTTCTGAGGTTATCTGTTCTTCTGGAAGTGTTGGATCATTCAAACTCAGAAAATGTAAGTAATGCACATCTTTCAAAGCAGTTTTTCCAGTAGAAACCACTAGTTAAAATGGTTTTTTTGCTACTAGTGAAACAGAACGATAGCAGGTTGGTAATTAAGGATAGAAGTAAATCATACTTTATAGAACTTGGGAGCTGGAACAAATTCTGGGTTCTCAAATAACAGAGATGCTGAAAAGCAAAATAATCCCTACTTGAAGTCCTGTTAACAACATGGTTTCAATGTGTGCACAGTAATATTGTCTGAAGCTCATGACAAATTCCATGGGTGCCTACAAAATAATTTAGAAGTCAAACAAATGATGTCTCCTCTTGATTGGGTAAGATAATGTTGCTTAGAAATAGATTCCTTTATGATGGTTTTATTCTTAAGTGGAATTCATCAGACATGCATTTAAATAGTAATTACCTGAATGGAAAGTGAAAACAGATGTAATCCATTTAAACTACTGCGTAACTACTACACTGGTCTGCACCAGGAGGAATTATAGGGGTAAAAGTTTGTACTGTCACATAAAAACTAGCAATCTAGGAATATATTATTACAAAGTTATCAGAGTGAAAGTAAATCCCTTTATACATTACAATACAAAGTGTAGTTGCATTAATTTAGAAGTGTACACCATTGAAGATAATCTTTATCTCCCTGCCTTCCCCATTCAATCAGTGTTGCACTTGATATTGAAACAGCAACAGTGTTTTGCCTCTCTGTTTTCTGTCAGTGGTCCAAACACAGATGCTGCTAACAGATTACACAGCCTTTACACTTCCTCCTCTTTAGGCTAGTGTTTCTTCTATATTATTTAAAACTCAGAAAACAAACCTTGCATTGAATTGCACAATTAAGTCATATATCAAGGTAGGAAAAATTATGGTACTGTTTTTCAGCTCATTACATGTTAAATTACTGATGTTCATGATTATGGACTTCGTGCTGGCATTTGACAAGAGACTCTGGTCACAGCCCAGGTTAGATAAGAGCTAGACAGTTGGTCCATTAATCAAGTGAACAATTTCAGCTTCAGAGAATGCTAGCCTCAGATGGTCTTAATTGGTTTAGTCAGTGGACTCCGCTACCTTACTCCA
Organism: Corapipo altera; assembly: GCF_003945725.1. Classification (NCBI taxonomy): domain Eukaryota; kingdom Metazoa; phylum Chordata; class Aves; order Passeriformes; family Pipridae; genus Corapipo; species Corapipo altera. The sequence goes on along the minus strand of NW_020884879.1, from coordinate 8,243,076 downwards.
AGGCCATGACCCCCATTTTTTATCTGATTTGTTAGTTGAGACAGCCAATGGGTTAAGCTACACAGGGAGAATATTTTATTTTAGTGCCAGACACCTGCAGTTGACTTCAAGTGATGACATGATTTTTTACTTTGTTCACAAATGCCAGTATTCCTGTGCTGAGAAAGCCAAATTTGACTTGGAATATTACATTATTTATCATTAGTTTCTAGGACAGACATAAAATGCTTTTGATTAGTAAATGTCCTGATGATAGAGACCTGAAGGAATGGTGGTGTGACCTCATTCTTTTCACCTCTATGACGTCTTCATTCGGTTATTTACAGGTTTGCAAAAATCTAGGCTCTCTGTAGTCCAAGCCTCCATACACATAATAAGTAGATTCTCACCCCTTTTCGTAATGATAGTTCTGTCTGAAGCCAATACCTTTAAATTCATAGAGACAACAATAGGGAATGGAGAGACGTGTGAGAATGAAGAGACAACCAGATGTGTTCTGCACAAGCCACTGCATGTCCACATCCAGGAGCCTGCCTGCTCTCTGCCAGGTGGGTGATAAGCTCTGGCACCTGCCCCAGCACATTGCTGCACTTCTGCCTGGGCAAAGCTGCCATGCGTGGAAGGGTTCAGGCCACAGGAGGAGGTGGTAGCATATAGAGAGAGGGATTTGGAAGGCTGTAAATCTCCTACAAAGGAGAAAGAATGGCCAATTGACACGTGCCAAGCAGCTGCAAGGTTTGTACTCCTGCTGACCATTGTTAGAAGTAACCAAAGAATAAATTTTCAGATCAAATTGAGAGGAGTTAATGAAGTTATAATGTTATATTGAGGTGCTCTGTTAAAATCACAAGTTCAAGTGTTGTGTAATAACTAACCACAAGATTTGTCAAGCTGCGGACTAACAAACCACAACGCAATGATGATCTGTCATGTTATCTTTTGCTGTTTTAAAAAGTGCTTGTTCTAAGTGTATTAATAGAGAGCAAGACGGAGACAAACAGAGGGGGGTCAAATTAAGCAACCGTTACTTCTAGTGGAAAATTCCAGCATCAAGGCCCATAGAGACTATTGATCACTAGACTATTGGTTGATACCCCTCAGCAACAGGACTAGCCCGCGAAAAGAGGAATGAACCTGGAACCAGCCCGCAAAAGAGGAACCAAACAGGACTTAGCCCGTGAAACCAGAGCCAATGGATGAATGACGTGACATTGGGGGGAGGTGTTTGTAAAAGGGTATAAGAAGTGCTGTTTGCTGTTCCCTTTTGCAGACTGTGGCAGGAACAAGGGGTTTCCTCCGGTCGCCCTGCTAGCTGTTTTGCTTATTTGTGGCTTTAATAAACTCTTTTATTCCTTGCAACCTAAATTTTTATAGCCTCTTTATCCATCATACCATGAAGGTCAGCTGCCAAACTAGATTCTGGAACTTGAATTTACTGTATGAAAACTGTACCCACAAGGTGTCATCAGAAACACTCTCCACAAGTCTGGAAACATTGTTAAATCTCTTTGCTACTGTTCATTCTATAAAGAAATATAAATATTAATTTCTTCTTTGTCTAACAAAACAAATCCATAATGATGAATACTACATTTCCTATTTTCTAACACTTGGAGTGAAGAAAAGAAATGTAATTCTTCCAGTGATGGATGTGTCCAGTAATCATGTCAGACTGAGTTTTTACATCAAGTTTGAGGCCTGATTTTTCCTTTTAAAATGAAAGGATATTGTGCTAGGTATCATATTGTGGAAGCGGTCTGTGGTTTTTCCTCCCACAGTCACAACATGATATGTGATAAAGTAAAACCAGCATCTCCATCAGTTCATTTTATAAACATTATTAATTGACGTTTCATTTCACATGGATAAATTGTTGACTTTAATGGAAATTAGGCAGACTGATGTCAGTTCTATCACTATAATGGAGATCCAAAGATATTAATGCAAGCCAATAGTCTTGCCCTGGGGGATTTCCATTTCCAAAATATGTTTCTCGTGGTCACTATGATTGTGGATATGATGATCAAAGATGGAGAAGCTGTGGTAAAATTGGATAGAAATCAGCTCTGATTTCATGGAACAAGAAATCATGCTTAGTAAATCACAAAAACAATCTTCAGCAGTATATCTTAGCCTAAAGGAAACATGGATAAATTTTTATATGTGCTGATAGATTTTTGAATGTCTGTTTTCCAGTAATCTCTTACTTCCCAAAGATGACATGCAGAATGTACAGGTTGTAAAAATGTTCTAAAAAAAATATTTGTTTGCAATTCTTCAGTGTCCTAGATGCCATTAAAATGCAGATGTCCTGTACTGATAGATTGTATTAATGGCCCATCATGTGAAATATACCATGTAGAAAACTGAAATAGGGAGAAAACTTGCCTGGCATTATTAGCATCCTGGTAATAAGGAAATAAACTGTATCTCTTGGTTTCTACTCTGGTTTATAGCAGAGAACACAATTATTTTCCCAACGAACTCCTGCAACTGCGATGTGTACTAGGTCAGCGAAGTACTCTAGAGAAACCTCTCTGAAATCTGAATCAGTCACATGCTGCAGTTAAACTACTAGAGATAAGGACTCTGCTTTTACATCAGTCATAATAGCAGAAGTGATTGGACTATTAACTCACAAATCAAAAATTTTAAAATGCAGGTTTTAGTATGACGATTCTGAAACCTGAGTGCACTAATAAAGTTATTGCTTTGATCGACTTCAAACCGTGTCAACTTTTGAAAGAAAAAACAAGAACATGTTTTAGCTATGCTACAGAAAAATTTTAAAAATTCCATTCATGCACCTAATTTTGTGAAATGGAGGCATACTCTTCTTTCTTGTCCAGTGGCAATGCACTACAATCCTTTACATTCCAAATATATGGCTAAGAAACCTTTACACAAAGCTCTAAACCATATTCCACTTTCCATCAATTAATGCAGATTGCTAGACTGCCATTTCCAGCAATTTGAATTGCAAATATCTATCGACTTCCATTGTTTCAGAATTTATTTGTAAGTTATTACTTTTTTTTCCTTGTTAGAGGTAACAGATCAAGAAAGTCTGTATTTTGTTACTTTTAATATAGAGGAATGGTGCATTTTTCTTCTATGATATGAACACTAATGTAATTACGTTTTTCATACAGTATTCAGTTATATAAATGGGGGATTGAAAAATAAATTTTACATATTAAACATTGCTCATCAGCAGATCTTGTTAAGGATTAAATATGTGATATGGGCTGTATAATCAGAGCACACAGTAGTTAGATTACAATAAACGATTGTAAATACTTTTTGAGATGTGAAAGGCTGTTTGATTTCAGAACTACATCCTTTACTCATTATCTAACTCTTTTTATTAGTTTACAGTTTATCCAGTAGTGATGATCTGATCATAGAACAGCGGTGTCAGATGTATAGTTATGTAGATTATCTCTTTTTTTTTTTATTTTCATCAGTATGTACCAAATTCTGAAGATTCCTTGATTAATTTATGAATTGATTAAATTTCCGTGTTTTTCTATAAAATGAGGTATTCTGAGATGTGAAAAATAATTACTTCAAATGAAACTTAAATTGTGCCTGAAGAGTTAGCAGATGGCATATGCACATTCATCTCCAACTGCAGTTTGATATACCTATGTATTCATTAGCACAAAATGTTGGTCCAGTCACCAAAATTCCCTAAATATTGAGGTGTCTTACATATATCAATGATTTGACATATTGCTGCTGACAAGTCAATTCAATTAGATGTCATAGATGAGTATTTTTACTGACAAGTGCACTGAATTAGGAAGATACTCACTTAATGTTCTTCAGTAATTAAATCCATTGAAATATGAGGTTCCTGTCTACCTGTAATACTGGTCCTATTCATAAGGTACTCAGAATTAAAATTAATGATTATCACTGTTTAAATATGCATGTGTTTAAGTTCAACCATCTTTGCGTTTTTCTTGATTATTTATGTGACAAAATACACATCTGCTGATGTAAAATTTGGATCAGACACTAACTCAAGCTTATTTAGAAAAAAAAATGCTTATTTTTTCTGAGTTAGTTGTATAGTCTTAAATAATAATAATTTGAATTGACCTTTTCTGATCAGAATGCCTTAACATTTTACCTCATAAAAACAGCATGCTCAAAATTGCAGTCACCTTTTAAGACCAAAACTCTAAAAAAACCCTGACTTTGATTAGAATCAGTAGGAGTCTCATATAGAAGGTTTTGGTCTACTAGTTTTAAAGATATGGGGAAGGTTAATATCTATTTGCAGTGGTTATTACATACCAGTGTCACAGAGTGCCTTGAGAAGCTGTAAGAGAAATATCACCATAGCCAGAGGGACTTTTTCAGGGGGACCAGGTCATAAGCCAGTTGCTCAGTTTGTGTTTGAGAGAGAAAAAAACCTTCACTATCTCAGTTTTTATGTCCTTGCTATGTCAAGCTTCTTGATAACTGAGGAATTTTCTGTACCTTCAGGTAAGCCCTTGTATCTGTTTGGAATAACAGAAAGCAGAAGTTACTGCTGTGAATATACTTGGAAATGTTCATTGCCAAATGTTGTATTCTGAGACTGATGCACTGCATCAGCTCACAGTATGCACAGCTGTCACTTTATTTAAGTGCATGGATGACAGTGTTCCTGCCACTCATATTAGATGGACATGGAAAGAGTGTTATCAGAAGTACTTTTATTAAGTATCCTGGGACCTGAGTGGAAAGAAATCATTTTTTTACAAATGAAAGAAACAGAAATGCTGGGAAGAATTTATTAGCCTTTATTTTTGCCTTTTTAGTTCTTTTCAAAATAGACTAAAATAGATTAAAATATATTTTAATCTGCTATTAAAATATAAGTAAACAAACAAACAAACAAAAAGATGACACAGAAAGCAACAGAACTGAGTCAATATGACTTAAGGATTACAATGTCCTCAATTTTATAAATACATTTCCCAAAAATACCCACTTTTGCTTGAGCCTCCTTAAACCCTTGCAGATAACCCTTTCTTTCTTTCAGGATCATTTCACAGCTAAGACTTGATTTTGAAGCCATTTTGTAACCAATATCTGAAAACAAAATTCTTTCTAGAGTTTATTTTAATTTCAGTGAGAACACAATGGTATATGTAAGATGGAGGGAAAGTTAAACTTCTCACAGTCTTATCTCAGCCAGGTTCCCCACATCTTAGAACTAGAAAGACTCCACATTCAGAAAATTTCATAGAACGTAAAACTTTCATAAAAGTATATTTTGTTGCCTTTCTTGGATAGTTTTCCTTTCTATGGAATTTGAGTTTGTGCTTGGTTCAGCTTCAGTTAGTATTCATATGCAGCAAACGGATTCCTTAGGTCATGTGGACACTCTGTAGTCTTACTTTGACTGTCAATATATGTATGTATGTGCAAGTAGCAGCTTGAATAATTGTATTGTACATGTAGTGATAATTGCCCAAGAGTTTAGAGAGCCTCTGGCAATAAGAAATATGAGAACAGGTTATAGTCAGGCCAAAAATTACTTTTTCACGTACCTACTACCAGGATAGTCTTGGACCTATCTCTAAGGGAGTCAGTACAGACTAGCTAAGGGCTGGCATGCTAAACTTGGGGAAGACAACTTACACAAACCATAGTTGTTTATTCATGCCTCTGAATAAATGCCCCAGTTCAGAACTACTATTTCAGGTTTTCTAAGGATTCAAGTCAGCATCAGTGTGTAAGATGACTCTGCTTCACAATTACAAATTTTTTTACACCTGATTTTAACTCAGAGTTCTATACATCAAGTTTCCACTTATCAGAGATTAAGATTTTTAATTTGGAACATTCTCAGAAGCTCAGTATCTGGTGATCTTCTTCCAGAGAGAAAGCTGTCATTTTGGTGGAGATCTACTCTCCCTTCAGTAACAGTATTTTCTTCTTTGAAAAGTAGACCAAAATGGTTCTATTTTTGAAATTTATATCTATTTATTTAACTACAGTTATTTTATTAAAAAGATCTGTTTGTAGAGTAACTAGGTTCCTTGCAAACAGAACAAACATAGGCTATGTGAACTATGTATGTATATACACATAACTCCATTTTGTACATATAAGCTGCTCCTCTGTAGTGTTAAATACCATAATAGAGTGTGTCTACGGTGCCTATATATGGTGTGCATTTTATGAAAGGGAAAGTATGAGAGAACAAATGCTCATATTCTTTTCAAATTTTTAAAACAAAGGTAAACACCCCTTAAGCAGTCTTCAGATAAACTTTAAGGTTTCTGTGCATATTCTTTGCTTTCAAATTAAAATAGAAGTTCGTAGATTTTGGTATTCATGTTTTCGCTAGCAGATGCTAATGTTAGTTAAGTAAAGCAGGCGTAAGTCCCTACAAAACTGTTTCTAACATGTGAAAGGTAAAATGAATGAGGTATTTTAAAATGGATGCAAACTAAGACATGTTAATAGCTAGATGCAATTCAATATTTGATATCAAACCTCAAACCATACAGTCTTGTATTGAATTAGTACTATTCAATACTAATTCAATACATTAAAATGTAATCATAATGGGTGGAGAAACTAAACAAACACTGCAATATAACTAGAATGTACATTGTAGTGTTTGAAATTTTCACTTCTAGAAACAGCAGTGGGTGACAAGAACATAGTACTTTGTATCTTTCCCTTGACACTCTTCCGACACCTTAGTTTGAAATTTGTATAATAATTTTCCCTTCCCTTTCCTTCTCTTCATGCTGAGAGACTCTATCAGAACAGTTTACCTGGTGTGACCCGAAAAAGAGCTCACCATAATGCTGTAAGATTCAAGTCTTCTCATCACAGAAGCTCTTATTCAACTTGTAAATTTTTAGGATATAACTGTTGACGGAAATAAGAGCACCCAGTAGGAAAACTGTAACATTGGGTATCCTAATCTGGCAATTGTTAAACTGTTAAAGAATATCTATTGTATAAACGAAGAATTAATCTGACTTTTGCTAAGATAACAGTGCTATTAGCTCAGAATATTAACCACTTATCTGTGTACAGAAAATGGTATTGTCCAACACTTTATATTGCTAAAATCATTCTATTCTTGGACAATAAATTATGTTCCTTATCTTTCACATTTTTTCTATTCACTTAAATGTTATTTTCCCCTCTTAATCCAGAAAACCTTTGTTCAGAATATGCAGAGAAGAAAACAGAAAGCGAATTAATTTTGGTCCAAATAGAGTAACAGCAATGCCACTTGGAATAAGGTCTTACCCAAGGTAAATTCTTAGGATGACAAAAACCACAGAGATCACAAAAGAAGATAAAATCAGTATTTGAATGAATAAAAAAAACCCAACAAAAAACAGGTAGTTAAGAAAGACTTGTGAATACATATTTATTATATAAAATGGTTCATTAAGTAGTTTCTCCACTGCTCCATTATTACCCTCTTCTTGCAGAAATTTTATATTTCTAAAATAAGTAGACATTCAGATTTATGTCTCTTGCTGAAGGCAGCGTATACAACCAGGTGTTTGAAAAGGCAGAAGACAGTCATTTAGTCATTAGACCCTTCTTTCCAGCCCCAATGTAAAAGAGTAACAATTATGAAGCATAGTAGCAAAATTCAGAAAGTAAATGCTCTTAAAATAAGACATATTACACATTTGTTCAATCCTTGTAGTCCAAACCCAATTAACTAAATTTGCCAGCTGATTCCTTTAAAATAAGTGCTGACAATTTACTTATAATAATAATACTATCATGATATTTGCTCTTCATAGGTTGAGCACCTCTTCTCACATAGTACTCACGTATAGACTTGCACTGTATGATGCCGCGGTCTGAAAGGGAAGGATGGGACCATGGCACAGCACGGGTCTGGGACATGAGGGTGGGTTGCAGGTAGAATGATTTATTCGGGTGTGTGCAGGATTCTTATCTGTTCAGGCAGGGAAAGGACCAGAACATAGGGTGGGGTATCAGGCAGACAAACGGGGGAGCAAATCAGGATAGGGGCATGGGTGAAAGAGGGGGGAACGTGGGAGGAACCAGGGAGAGAAGAGGCGAATGGAGGCTGTTTCCTCCCTGCAGCTCCTCCAGCCAATTGGCAGAGAAACAGGGGAGCAGGGAGGTGAACAGGCTGGGATATGCCCGGAAGATACAAATTCTGGGGGAACATACAATGTGTGTATGCATAATAACTATAAAGTATGCATCATAAAGTCCGCATCATAAAGTCCGTTCAATCTCTGTACATCCTTTTCCACTTCTGAGATTTTCCCCATTCTCATTCCTGGTCCTTCACAGTATGACTGCAATAACAAGAACATACTGCTGCTGAGGAACTGTACATGTAAAGTTTATCGGTTGTTACAGTTTTGTTAGGCTTCATCAAGTATGAAAACAAAGCTAACATCTTCAGCCTGGTGCTACAGTCTTTCATAAAACCCATATAACGTTAATTTTTCAAAAAGTCACTAAAAGTGGTTAGATAGAAATCTTTATACTGGCACCAAAATGCTTTCAAATAACTCTGCTGACATACAATTGAATCCCTTAGATAAAAGAAAGCCCACTGGATACTCCAGTACAGTGTTTCCAAAGAAAACTTTCAAAAGCTTGCTCAAGGACATTTGTGCAATCACGAAAGAGATAAGGAGCTTATTTGGTTCTGTCTCCTCTCCTCTTTGAGTCATAATCTTTTGTTTATGTTACAGCTTTTCTATAACAGTTTAAATTATGTCAGGATCACTACTGCAGGTACAGAAAAATCAAACACTTGAAGAGATTCTAAGTAATGCTAGGAAAAGAAAAATATGAAAGAAAGCTGCCACTTATAAGTTGTTGAGTTTTCCTGGTATTGTGTGTGAGATACCTTGGAGTTTAAATACTTCTTGTTACAGTGCATACGTTTTCAAACATGAAAAACAGATTTGCATTATTATTTGCACAGATTTGCGTACGATTTAGTTTATATTTTTGTATGCTTTTGATATTTACTCTGGGTGACGTTTATCTACACTGCATTAACTTCCTTTCCAAGGTTATTAAATACTGATAGTTTCTCTGGCAACCAGCAGACACCAAAATTTGAAGCTAGAAAGAACTAGAAAGCTAGAAAACCAGAGAAAGTAAGAAAATCTTGTTTGATGCATCTGAATCTATCAAGTAGACCTGAATTCAAAAAGGGGAAATGACTGGTCTGTAGGTGAAGGAAGGTCTATAGAACTAAGCTATCATAATGTTGTAATATGCTTTTATTATTCCAGGCATACTATGTCTAAATGTGCTTATTTATCTGAAGATCTCTTTCTGGAATTTTACATGTCTCACTGCCACAGTTTTTCTAATTTTTGTTTGGTTTTGGTCAGAAGATGGACTTTGGAATTCTTCAATAATGTTTGTATCTTAAAAATACTAAAGTTATTTTTATTTGCTTAAAGAACACTAACCTCAACCACATAAAAATTGTTAACATAACTAGTTTGCATTTTAAGAAGAAAAATAGATGACCAGATTAATTCCTACGAAGTATTAAACGGTCTTCTCCACAAGCTGCAATGACACCTGGAGCATCTTCTCCGCTTCCTCCTTCACTGCGCTTGGTGTCTGCCGAGTAGTCTCACATTTTTCTCACCCCTCTCTTGCACAGTTGCTGCACAGTGCTTTTCAATAATGTTACTAGCTGAACAATACAAAGCTTGGGGTTTTTTTATTAAAGAACACTAACCTCAGTCACATAAAAATCGTCAGCATACTGGATTTTTCAAATATGCTAGCATTCTTAAATATGTTATCACATACCGTTTCTTAAACATGTTATCACAGAGGCACAACCCGCGTCAGTGATGGGCTCATCTTTAGACAGTAGTGGGTCTGTTTTGGAACCAGCTGACACTGACTTTGTCTGGTATGTGGCAGCCCTGATCTCTTCTCACAGAGGTCATCCTTGCAGCACCCTCCCTACAGAAAACTCACCATGTTAACTCAATACACCCTCCAAAGTGGTGCATACAACTTTGAACGTACTGAAGCAAAGGAGGGATATGAAATACAGTGCTTCATTCTCTGACTTCAATCTCCAGAATGTCACGTGAAAAATTGTCACTGAAAAGCAACTACTTTGCACACATGACCCTGCCAACATGCCGTAGGTTATATATAAGAACAATCACCATACCTAGGACTTAGTGGACTTACAAGTAGGATCCTAATTAGAGGTGTTGACTGAGCTTCATTGTGACTCTGCTTAGACTCACCAAACTGAACTGGTTTTGCTCATAATCAGACCCTTTCCATGTCTGGAAAACAAGCATTATAACCTGCTAGCATGTGCAGTTTTCATTCTTGCCAAGATTATGTGACAGCAAAGAAGTGATTTTAAGAATCACAGATTTTTACTGTGATGTTGAATTTTTCCTTCTCCTTCCTGCCCTTTTGGAACTGTTTCTTAGTCAGTAGGATTAGTTTCTTTTTGTCTGGCTTAGATCACATTGATCCCGTCCTTTAGGGAGTATATCCTATATTTAATAATTTCCTGCAGCTTTGCTTAGGATTTGGAGAGGGAGCAGCTTCTAACACTTATTCGGTGTTACGCTTGGACACAAGCAAATAAGATAATCTCATGTTTTAAATGTGAAAAGAGCAGTTTACAAAATAGAAAAATGTAAAAGCAAAGGGTACACATCCTACCAGCTTGGAGGATGCTTTTGCGCTTAAAAAGAAAAAAAAAAGAGGAAAGAGGGAGAACTATTCTTTTTTTAAAATTTTTGAACTATCACTTTTTCATTATACTGGAGAAAAGAATGAACACAAATGAACAACATTTTTTGGTTTTGTTCAGTAAAGTTCACTTACCGGAGGGGAAGTACAAACGGAAATTAAGTATTCAACCTGAAAATCTCTCTCTTGTGTAATGATAGTCATGAACCATTACCCTTTCCTTTCCTCTCCTCTCCTTGCCTTGCCTCACTTTGCCTCGCCTCACCTCACCTCGCCTTCCTGGAACATCTACTAGTCCAAAAAAGTTAAGATATAACTGGTAAATTCTGTAATAACTAATGATGCAAACAAACATCTAATTGAATGTTATTGGTTAGTTTTGTTCTTGTTCAAATAATTAGTGGATATCATAAACAATAGAATTTTCTTATTTCCTGTGGGAAAATTTGGAATTCTGACAGTGTCCTGTACTCAACACAAACCCCCCTTTAGAAATATCAAATGAATCTAATCAGTTGTTCTGAAATGAGTTTAATTTGTGTAGGTTTGCAGAGGGTATTAAAGTATAGTGGGAAGAGAGATTATACTTGGGGGAAGTAAAAATGCAAAGGGATGATTTTGGACCCAATTCTGATCAACGCTGGTTTATACTTCTGACATAGAACTCATACCCAGCAACACAAACATGGGGACAGATGAGCTACTCTGAACTTCATCTATGTTCACAGAAACCACTTCACAGTTTTCCTATGAAAGAATCCTATCAGAAACACAGAATAACGCACAGGATGATTCCTTTCTTTTTTAGAAGGTTATAAGAGAGTATAAACCTTTAATCTGACCTCCTATAAAACACAGATCATTGAAGTTTAAGCAGGATTCTCACACAGGATGAGTGAGGCACTGTTTAGTTCCAAAAGGCTAGATTTTATGACTTATAGATCTGGAGACAAAAATGAGTCATTTTTCTATTAGCTATACTATTGGCTTAGAAATGAAACTTAATGGAAGTTGTAAAACAAACAGTAGGCTATTCGTAGTTATATATATATACACACATATGTATATAATTTAACAGAATTAAGACTCTTAAAGAAAATGTGTTCCTTTGAGGAAGACAGTAATTATTAATTTTTAGGGGGTTTTTTGAGAGTGTGGTGGAGTTTCTGGTGAGAGTGAGACACAGAACTCAATGACTTGGACCACTGGAAATTGAGAGTAAATGGGAGAAGGATGACATGGGACAAAACTGGAAAAAAACCAGCACCTCTCCTCTAGCCTAAAAATATTCCACAAGTTCTAACCCCCATCTGACAGAAAAAGATAAATGCAGCAGTTCAGTCATTGTTTCAAAACACTCAAATTAATGAGTTATTAGAATTCTTTTTCTTATATGTTGTCTGTGAACTTCAGAGGACTAAGTTTACTATTAAATCTATACTATCAAGGCATAGGTTGGGAACTTTTGGACTATGGGTGAAGATGAATGAGTCACAAATGTATGACTTCTCAAATACAGAACTCTGAAGATACAAAATATTTTTATTCCCCCCTAATGAAATGAATCTGTCATATGTGACTCAGGTAAGGTTGCCACAAAGGACATCTTGTAAAGAACACTCTGTTATTAGTTTTACTCTAGGTGTAGAAAGAATAGGATTCCAAATTATGGCTTAGCTTGATTGTGTTTACCACAAAAGAAACAATATTTTCGAAAGGAACTCTGCAAATGACACTATTTCATACACCCTTTAAAACTGGCAATTAAGTCCCAAGAAACTTTCTCTATAGAATGGAGACTGAGAAATATTAAAATCTGTAGATTAAGCAATAGAGAACAGAGCTGGCAGACAACTTTTTTATAGCAATTATTATCAGCTCCCTAGAGTTCAGTCTGACGTGTTATATCAATTTGTACTGATGGTTGTTAGATTGCTAAAATATTGCAGGAAACAAACTGGGTAAATACCAAAAAATCCACAACATTATACTGCTTGTATGACAAAATGCAGTGAAGCTCTCTTATCCTGCATCAATAGCTGGGTTATTGAAGATAAAGAATGCTAGCTAGCAGAATCACTAAAGTATGTCTTGGTATTTGTTTTCACCTAAATTCAGTTTAGTTGTGGCACATTGTCAATGCTCCTGTAGCACACCTTGCCAGACCAATGTTTTCTCTCTGCACAAAGCCAGCTTAGTGCTACATTTTCAATAATAAACCCTTGTGGAGACAAAAACCCTTGAAAAAAGAACAGCACCGATGTTTCAGAGTTTGCATTGTCATTAGTCTGCAACACTTTAAACTTACTTCTAGGTAAACAGATGACCAGGAAAAATGTCTTCTTGATATGAGTACTGAATAAGGGAAATATTATTTTCTGTAAGAAATTATATGAAAAACAAAAGCATGCAATGCAACTCATGATCATAAAAACCTCAATAGCACCCCCTTGTCTGGGTTCATCTCCAAATTTTAAAATAACTAAACTGCTATTTTCCTTTTCACTTGGCAATTTACAGACAGTATCAGATTTGGATGTTAAGGTATCATTCCCATAAAATTTACTTTCTTCATAAATTTTGATTTAACTCACTAAAGAAGCAAAATTTGGTGAAATATCCTTTTTGTTTAGTTTAAATAAGACTAAAACCACAAAGTAGCTCCTGCTCCATAAATTTCTGCCATTAAAGAGGAACTGGCAATAATGATATGACTGTGTGAAGAAAGATGTTGCAAATCAAGTACAGTTCTAGAAGACACTTATTTTTCCTACCACAAGTTGTGGAATGTGTGGCAAATATTATATTAATAACTCTTTTAAAATTTAAATATATACAATATGTACAGGACTACGTACCTTTAATTTTTTGCGAATCGTACTTTATTGTTTTGTAGTGCTGAAGATCAACTCAAACTTCACTAAGTTTTTAAACAGACCAAACATTTTCTGATAAATTACAAAAAAGAACGACGCAAATATTATTTCAGAATTTTTGGGGACACCAACATTGTTCCAATTATCTGCTATTCAGAGAAAGTAAAAGTATTTCAATCCTGCAGCTGCTTCCATGTTGGAAGATATGTGACTCCCTATGACCAGGAATACTCTCAACATTACCACCATTTCTCTAAAAAAATATAAATATATGAATATCTATTTGCAGTCTTCTTCAAATATAAGTGCTCTTATTTATTACAATTACTTCAGACTTCTTATTCTGTATCAAAAATCCACAGAAGGCTCCTTATATTTATTAACTGCAGTGGCTGCTTGTATCCTTATATTGGAGATTGTTTGGTAAGATTCTGTTCAATGTGTCTCCCTTATATGTGTGCCTCAAAGAATCCGCTTGCAGTAGGTCTACTTCCACCTTAATATTTCAGTAACCCTAACCTTTTAAATGTACTTAAATTTCTTGAAAGGTTTCAATTTTCTCTTGTTTGTGTTATCTTTACAGTAATGCTTAGTGTCTTGACTTCATTTAAACTACTCTTGATTTATAGCATTTTGATTTGTGTGATAATCTGGTCTTTTTTTTATATATTGAGCACACTAGTTTTCGGGGGTTTTCATTTTATTTAATTTTTAAGTCTGAATTAACAGTGGACACTGTAGAGTAGAAGTCTTCCAATTTGGCATCAGTAATCTATATGTGTGGATTCAGTTAGAATGCATTACTTTAAGTGAACACTGGGTAAATATGCTGCTATATGATTTAGAAAATTAGTTGTTACATACATAACATACATAGGTTAAAATAATACCAAAATAATTGTATAGAATAAGTCTATATGCATTGATACAATTATCAACACTGTATTCTAGAAGTTTTACTTAAAAAAGAGGTGAGAAATTACATATTTGAAATAGGACAGAGGTAACATTTATGGCCTCTCTGGTTGAGACCTGGAGGTCCTGGTAGCCAACAAGCTGAACATGAATTAGCAGTGCACTGTTGCAGCAGCAAAGGTAAATTGGATCCTGGTATCCCTCTGCACAGACATTACTAGAACTGAGAGACATGTGATCATTCCCCTCTATGCAGCATTTGTCGAGCTGCACCTGGAGTTCTCTGTCCGTTTCTGGTCCCCAAAATTCAAGAAAATCTCAGACAGACTGGAGAGGGCCCAAAGGAGGACCATAGTGTTAATCAAAGGCACGGAGAAGCTGCCCTACAAAGAAAGAACTAAAGGAGGGAGGACTGTTCTCTCTGGAGAAGAGGAGGCTTAGAGTGAATATCATTGCAGCATTCCAGCAGTTCAAGTGTATCTACAGAGAGAACGGAGGTCCTCTTTTCCCGAGCAGTTGCATGGAGAAGTCAAAACGTAGTAGAATAATCTTCCCAGGAATGTGGGACAACCCCCAAAACTGGAGATTTTCAAGATGGGCAAGGTACTAGATAATGTTATCTAGGGTCCCCATCCCATGAAATATTGAACTAGGTATCTTTGAGGTTCCTTCAAACTTGGGCTGGTTTATGATTCCATGACTCTATGAACCGAAAGACTTCAGAAGTTACTACTAGTCCCTCTTGGTTCTCTATTGGAATTTTCTGCAATCAAGTATTGTTTTTTTTTAATAATGTATATTAATTTTATACATGTTCAGTGGTGTAGAGCATAATTTCTGTTTTATAATGGTTGAAAGTTTTGTTTTCTAGTCTTTGAATATAATGTCATCAGTTTGAACAAAAGATAGGTTTACGTCAATCTAATTTTTACTTAAAGGACATCCATGTTTTTAAAACCAGCATTTAGGTTCTCACAGACAAACTTACATAAGACATTAGGGAATAATGCCTATATGTATTAAAAGACCTTAAATATTTTCTTATGCTTATTTAGAGGATTTTCTGAAGCTGTTGACTTCAACTGGTAGTGGTTTATAATTGACAAAAAAATAATATTGTTTGCACACAACTGAAAACTTTCTCCTTGACTGATGCTCGAATTGACCTATTTTGTCATTAAACTTTACTGTAGACATTAGAATTTAAAACCTGTGACCTTTCTTTCAATGCATGGTGTCTATGTAAACATCCATTTGTATGAATGCTTTTCTTTTTCCAGATCTCTCTGGGAAAAAAATACTATTTAAACATAGAATGAAAGAAATCCAAAGGAAGAAGTGAGAATACTTAAGATGATTAATGTTATATATAAGATTAAATATCACTCTTTTCTTGCTTGTGAGAAGTTCAGTGTTAAGCAGGAAGGGGCATTTGTCCTTATAATGTTGGGATCCCAGAATCTAACTGACAGTTTGCTTCTTTAATCGATTTTTAGATGAGAAAACGAGGTTAGAGTACCCAGAACATTGCTTAGCTAGTACAACTTTATGAATTGTTCCTAAATATTGTTTTTGTAAAGTTATTGCTTACAAATTGTTCACAAGCAGATCTTCAATCTCTGTCCTATACAGTAATATAATCTCTTGAAATTAAATTATTTAATTTACTATGAAACATAGTATGAAATATGGTTAAACATTGGAGATGAGCATTGGAGGTTTTTAAAAGATCATTTAATTTGTTACCATTCAGCAGTAAAGAGGAGAAATAAAATCAAGTGGAAAAATAAGTCAAACTAATTTATTTCTCCATAAGGCTCTCTACACCTTGGGCAATTAGTGACTCCATAGGAGAATCTGAAAATTGTGTAGGGAACTGAGTAATGGAGTGAGACAAAACAGAATGTCTCCAGGAAACTATTAGTTCAGCATATTGGCTTTGCAGTAGATAGTTACTACGTAAGTTTTAAAATATGATCTGAAGATATTTAATTCCCTCTCAAAGTCTGTAGTTTCTCTCTTGATTTTTAATCCCGTAGATTACTACCTTTATTAGCCATGACTCAGAAAAAGAAGCCCCTCATCAACTTGGCCATCACTATCTGCTATTTACTGTCCTTGATCAAAATGTCTGCTATAAGATTCCCTTAAGAAACTTTTCTTTATTTCCTTCATCTTCTTCTAATCCACCAAACTTTAAATCTCTCTGTTTCAAGATTCTCTCACATTTAATAATATGATCAATGTGAAGAATGGTTCAAAAATAAGCGTTTAAAATCTTTTCAATAATGCATAAAAAGCAAGATTTGAAGAGAAAGAATTCCAAGCCTCAACCAAAAATTCTAATATATTGAAAGGGATTGTAGTAAAGGAGTAATGCCTGTGGTTAAAAAAATCACGACACCCTGATTCATTCATTGTTTTTTTTTCTATAAATGGGAAATGTGCAGGCCATCTTTCTCTATTAACTTTTTCTAAGAAAAAAATGTAAAAAAACCCCAAATAATTCCTCATCTTCATTGGAAACTATGAAGGGAATATTTTTTTAAGGAGAATTTCAGGATGAATGAAGATACATTTATTGATGACCATATCAAACCGAAAAAACCACCCCAAAAACGCAGCATATCTTATCATCATATCATATCATATCACATCATATATCATATCACATATTGTATCATATATGTAATACTTAGTAACATAACATTCACCTTTTCATAGGGATTTTCTAAGTTTTATAAACTTTTGTAAGGACTCAGGATTACCTAACGAGATCTTGATGCAGTCTAACACATTTGAAGACCTGAGGGTCTGAAACTCCTAAGGCATTACAATTATTTGATTTCATCTTCTGCAGTACAAATCACACAGAACATTATCCTGTAATTTCTACATGAAAAGTTCCTCAGAAACAATGAAAATACTTGTGCAACTGAGAATATAACACCATGACAATAGCATTTATATTCCTAAATAAAGGTATAATTTACTATCAACCTTCATTTCATGAAAGAATTGAAATATCTTTTTAATGTTGAAAATGATGAGCAAGTTTCCACCTCACAATGCTTTTTTGTAGACAATTTTGAAATTAAATAAAAGGTTTAAATCCATGCAGCTGAGAGTCAAGGAGGATTTAAGGAGTCAAACAGAACACTGTTCTGTCATAACTTGCATATGCAGTGTCAAAAGAGGTTATGTGTTCCTGATGAATGAGACAGTGGGCAGATTCATCCAGTGTTAACAATGCCGTTACTGCCTTGGGCAAACCTCGTTTTCAGAAGAAGAATGATGTAATTTTAACTTTTTACCAAACATTTACAGATTCCATCAATGTATTTTGTTTTTTGATTGATAGGATAAAGGGAAAAGTAACACCACATAGGAAAGGAGATGACTAATTCATATTATTAATGTGGTTAAATATTTTCTGGATAGTAGGTCACTTTTTTTTTGTTTGCTTGTTTGGTTTTTTGGGGTTTTTTTTAACCACTAAAACACTAGTTTCTTGTCATCTACCCTGTAGACTGTAACTAGTAATCTTGCGTGGAATAATTTTCAATTCATATTTCCTGCTATGAAAGTGTTTATCTCAACAAATCTGTGTACTGAAGTACAACAGGATGTTAATTTAAAACCATTTGAATGATACCTGTTCAAAAAGTCTGGACTCAAACCTAAAAGGAATTTGATATGACCTTCACAGACCTTGAATTTACAACTAAGTGAAAATTAACCACAAAGCAACTGTGATGCACTGCCTCTGCAAATGAGGTGCCTTCAGTGCATCATACAGCAGAAGCTATACCACTATAATAGTATATAGTATCATTATATAGACATATAAAATAGTATTTAATAAAGTATTTAATAGCAGAAGCTATTCCAAAAAATTATGTGTCGTAGCAGTACAGCCACATGCAGTGGTTAATTTGAAATATAAGTAAACCTGAAGATTTTAGGTATAGATTATGTTTCATGGTTAAAATTACTTAACACACAACATTATTAATTTAAAATTTACACCAGCATAATTATAAACAGAAAACCTCGAAGATTTAAAAGAAGTCAGACTTAAGTAATTTTCAATATCCATATATAAGTCATTAAAAGTCATTATTGTAATTCTTTCTGCTATTATAGTCACATATTATTTATGAAATTTCCACTAGACACAAAAAAATTATAGCCAGATAGTTAGACATATATTTTCTTAATTTTTTGCTCAAGTTTAGATCATACTTCGGTAAATATTGGAGGATTTTTTTTTTTTTAGGGCAGTAAATCAAATCAAGTGCCTTTAAAAAAATCCCTCAGATATAATAACAATGAAAAACAACATTATTCCATTATTCCAATCAAGCTTTTTCCATATCTCAAGATATAAATTCTATAGCCCATTCTTTCTGTATTCTTTATTTAACTTTCCCTTAAACATCAAGTCTTATCAATGTGAACAATGAACATTTCATTTCCTGTCACTGTTTGTGTAGTAGTTCAATTAACTGATAGCAGTGTGAGGTCTATTTAGATGGTAAAGAATCCATGTTTGCGTCCTGGATTGCAAGATGAAATGCTGTGCTCCTGCAATATTTAGACACCTATTCATAGCTGTACTCTAGATATGCTTAGCATCTTAGTTTTTTTACCTGAACTAGCTCAACAGTGCCTTCTCAAACCTCTTCCTTCCTAAAATGTTTCCTGCCTCTCCAGGGATTCTACTCCATTAAAAATTGACCTTTTTAATACTTTAGACTTCTTTTCAACTACCTTGTGACATTTCAGCTATGTCTGAGACAAATAAGTCCATAACTAAATTGCTTTTATAACAAACCCTTCCTTAAGAAAATGAAAAAATGTAACCTGAGTGTACTATGCTAGTTTCTACAGTTTCATCCTGTTTTTTTCAGTCAACAAACTGTGGGGTAAGGATTGGAGGGAACTTGTAATAGTAATTCCATATGACCATTTAGCAAAAATTTATTTTAAAAATAGATAACATTTTCCTGATCTCCAGAAAATCTCTATCTGTGGCCAGATTATAACCACTAGTTTCCCTGTCACTTAAGTTCTTCATAAGTTATTCTTCCCACTTAAGGAAAACTGGATCCTTTCCCTCCAGTTATATGTATTGGTAGAATTGTGTGCTGTGTTCTGCCTAAAAGTTTCTTAAAATTTGAACTGTGTTTACCTCTTGATACTTGACCATCACTAGTTTTTGTATAATCCATGTACAGTTTTTTACTGTATTTACAATATTAATTTCTTTTCTGTGTTCTGATACTTGTTTTGACTAAAAGGAACCTATCTGCACAACAAAGGTATTACATTTCATGAAATCATAGAATGATTTGGGTCGGAAGAGACCTTAAAAATCATTTAGTTCCAACTCCCATACCATGTGCAGAAACATTTTTGACTAGACCTGGTTGCTCAGAGCTCCATTCAACCTGTCCTTGAACACCTCAAGGGGCCTTTCAAGGGAGCAGAGAACTAGGGAGACACTGTATGGAAATAGGCTGTCAATTTAAAGAGAAAGTATCACTCACCCCCAGAAACATCAACAGTATCTCAGTTATGACAGTGTAAAAAGAGTGAAAAAGAGTGATTTTTCTGGACAAAACAGTAAAACCAACCCATGAGACAGAGCCCTATGGTTCTATTTTGAGGAGCACCTTCCATTACAGGAATTGACTATGTGAAATGGATCATCATCTTTTCATCTTTTCTTTCGTTCTTTCCTGTCTGTTTTCCTTAATTTCAATATTTGGTATTATCAAATGTTAAAGATCCTAAATTGATAATTTGATACCATGTTAATTTTTATTTTCTTTGTAGAGACACTACAATTACAAAATCCAATTACAATTTTACATTTTTCACATTTAATTTTTGATTTGTTTTTTTTTTTCCTGCTTTACATTTTACTTTTACACAAGCAGTGAGAAATTACAGGTTACCTGTAATTCCCAGTGATTCCCAGACCCCAGAGAATTTTGAATTATGCAAATGCTTCACTGCAATGTATAATCTGAGAAAGTACAAGGGAGTGATTTTTGTTTTTATTACTGTTAGATATTAATATGAGTGGGATAAATTTATTGAAGGTCTGGATTTTATTTTTTTTTACTTTGAAGACCTGATTCCATAGGAGGCCCTGCAACTTAATGCACAATGTTACTGTCTTCCTTCAATTATTTATAAGAGACTTTTCTTAGAAGTAATCTCCGTATAATCCCCAGTACATTCATTATGGAAAACCTGGAGCATAAGAAATGATTGCTTCCATTTTTGTCATTCTGAAACTGTCCAATGCATTCCAGTGTATACGATGCAATCAGAAGAAGAGCAACCCCCACAAAATAATTGTAAATGTAAAACTACAATCACAAGCTACTAACAAGGAAACCGCACACAGCATGCTGAAGCTGTTACTCAGTGGTCAAGCTCCACTTGCTGCACATAGACAAAAGGTCTAATTTCCATTCATCAGGCATTGAAACTTCTCCTGAATTTATCAGGATCTTTGCATGTGTAAAGACTGCAAGATGAGCAGCAGGAATCCCAAATTAAACTACACTGTAATCTCTTTACTAATGTTCTATCACTGAGAAATATCACCATATTGCCGTAACAGCAGATGGAAATAACGTAAAATGGACGAATGTAGGCAAGGAGCTGAGATTAAAAGTCATCCTGATTATCATTTTTAAAAAAGAACAATTGACTCCTGTGACATTATGAAATGTCATATAAGCAGCTGTGCTGAGAGCTGTGTAGGAAAAAGATTACACATGAGATACTGCTTAGTTCATATAAACTTCTTCCCCAGTAGCACGGAAGTCAATTAAAAATGCTTATGTATTTCTAGTGAAAAAACACAGACAAGTTCACATAAATGCATATATTTATACAAATTCCTAATGAAATCCCTGTGACTAATGTAGATTCACGGAAATCCTGTTGTATTCCTCTGCATCTAATTTCATGGTCTTGTTTGTAAATGTCTTTCAGTAAAACAAGAAGTTGCCTGTTTTTACTAGATTTTACTTCAGCCTTTCTAGTTATAACATATGATTGCAAACTCAGAGAATAATTTAAAAAAGTTTTTAACTGAAGTCATAATCTGGAATCAACAAAGCCTATTGTATGGCAGTCTTGTAATAATAAATTATTAAAAGAAATTTAGTCAGAGATGCGTACGAGGACATTAATGGGAAAGATCAATGTTGCAGCATCTTCTATACTACTAGGTCACATCTAGTCAAATGAACAGATTTTCATAGTCAGGAAAAATAAACACACTAACTCTAGAATGATTTCTTTCCTATTTAAAAAAAAAAGCAACTTAATTGTATGTATGTATTTTACTTGTGACTAAACAGAACATATGAATTAATTTCACTTATTTCTTCATAAAATCCCTTGGTTAATAGGATAAAAACAATTTTTAAAGAATCTTAATTTCTCGTTTAGATAAAGACAGATTTATTTTTTTTAATTATCAAATAAAAATAATATCCTTTTGATCAGCCCTAAAGCAGTTAGGCAGCTGGACTAGTTGATCATTTTATGTCCCTTCCAATTGATATATCCCCTCCCCTCCTCTTCTCCGAACTCTCCAAATCTGTAGTACAGATCACACTTCTTTTGGGGTTTACACTGTATATATGTCTATCTTTAAATGTGAAAATTGATTAAAAAGACTCTAAAATTTAAGCTTTTGTGTAGCCAAATAATGCAAAATATTTGATAGAAATTAGTTGTAATTACATAGAACTGAATGTCATACATACACATACATAAATATATAGTATAATAAGTATACATTTTATATAATATATTTGTAATTATTAACACACCTCATTTAAATATGTTTCTTTTTTTCTGGGAACTGATTTGCTTTTAATATTGCGCAGAAAATTCCAATTTAACTTTAAGCATTGCATATGTAACTAGTACATATGAACTAGTACTATTTACCACTTTCTGCTTTGTAGGTTAAATTAATCAGATATTTAGATAAAGTGTCTCTAGACTTGCGGGAGCTAGGCTATTACAGACAGGGAATACTTTCCTTTGAATCTATTTAATTTTCATGGAAAACATTAAATTTTAAGTAAAAAAGAAGTAGAAGAACACTGATGTGTTTCTCCCTCCCCACTATAGGACACACACAGTACGGTTCTGAAGCAATTCGTCTGGGACATGCAAACCCTATTATGGAGGGCAAAAACAGAGAAGCCTGCATTCAATTTCTAGTGTCAATTTGTTTCTGTGTGTTCTGCACTTTAAGTTCTGAAATGATGCAAAAGAAATATGAAATGTAATCTTTCGGGTATGAATGCAATCGTTAAATATATTCAGCCATGTGGAATATTTAATTTTTGCCTTCTTATGAATGCATTTCTTATATTCTAGAAGCACTGTCAGTGTAGGAAACACCGAAACTTATGGAGTTGTTGTTTATCTTTTATTACTCTAGTCATAATCTGGTTTGATTTTTATCAATATTAATTGTTACCCAGATTTTCTTTTTGTGTTGCTACCCAATTTGAATGCTAGGTGAAGTGCAAAATTCTGTCAGCTTTAGTCTGAATTATCAATACAGCTCCCTTAAAAGGTCATCTACCGCCACCACCTGTGTCTCTTTGAACGCTTCCATCAACGCTGTCTCCGTACAATCCTAAACATCCACTGGTCAGATCATGTGACCAATGCATCTGTTCTAGAACAAGCAGCAGTCACAAGCATTGAGGCCATGTTGCTGAGAACACAGCTGCGATGGGCAGGGCACGTCTCAAGGACGAAGGACCACCGCCTCTCTAAGATCATGTTATGGTGAACTTGCCACTGGCTGCTGCATGAGAGGAGCCCCGAAGAAAAGATACAAGGACTCCCTGAAACAACATCTCAGCCTTGGCCATATTGATCAACATATCTGGTATACTCTGGCCCCCAATAGAAAGGTCTGGAGACACACCATCTATAACGCTGCTGCTTCCTTTGAGAACGCACACAGGATCACTCTCGAGGAGAAAAGGCAATGCAGAAAGAACCGTGTCTTGCAGAATATATCACCTAAGGAGTCTTTCTGCTGTGCCTTTTGCAACCAGACATGTCTATCTCATATTGGTCTCATTAGCCACCAGCGTGCTTGTAACAAATGTGAATAGAACCTTCCTAAATCTTCGTTCGCAAAGCCCAGCCATGATGATGATTCCCTTAAAACACTTGTCACCACTTACCTACACAAATATTTCTTACATAACCACAGTTGAAAAAACATGACTTCAAAAATATTTCTCAACATTCCAATTCATTCACCCTTGAATATTGGTAAGAACCTTTTTGTGTACAATTGCATACTTTTTTATCTTGAGCTTTTATAGTACACAATGAACAAATGTTCCCTGAGGTGTCAGAAAGAGTGGTGGACGCACAGACTGTTTGTGTTTTCAAATTATAACATGTAAGTAATGATATTATCAGATCCTTAAAAGTATTTGCTTGACTAAACAAACAAATCTCTGTTCCTTCATGTGTAACAGGAGAATGTTTTAGTACTTTTCTGTCAACTTAATGTCAAAGATTCGCATCTGACATGCCATGTCAGGATCTTCCACCTGTCTTTTCTACTGCATTTGAACCAATGAGGTTTCATTTCTAATTCTCAGTAGAATTTCAATATTTTATAAAAAACCCACAGACAGTTTTGCAGTGAAATTCACAGAATCAGCCTCTAAGTTGCAGGGGACTATGATCAGATGTACTGCCTTGGAAAGATTTTGAACTGCTTCTTGTCAGTAATTGAGCTAGAATTAACAGATAGGAAACTTGTTCTCCTCCACTGTGCACAAACAATTGAATGAGAAGACTTTTTTGAACTTTTTCCTGTGCGCATACCATTTTGTATATTCAGACCTACTTAAGCAGTTAGAAGATATTATGTAAGCTAAATGAAACCTGAATATTCTAGAAAAGGTAACTTTTTTTCTTTTTTCTTCATAGGATACAGAGATAACCTCTTAATGAAAGTATTCAGATGAATTCTAATAAAAGAATACTAGGGATTCATAAAGTCATCTACCATATGACTTAAAAAAACCAATTTTCTCTATAAAATGAAGATTTAATAGGTTAAAAAATACCTACACATTTTACATTCTAATTTTTATGTAATAATAAAACCTAAATTCATTGCAAATAGAGGTAAAAAGTAAAGGCCTTTCACTATATCGTCTGTCATTAGCCTCAAGATTCAAGGATTTACAGGTAGATGGCAGTTTAATTTTAGGCGCTTTTTTTTTAATTTTTTTTTCATGAAAAATTTTGATTTTCTTCAATGTTGGGATGGAGAATCAATGTTTTCCCCATTTTACCTACACACAGACATGTTGTTTCTCTGTAGAACTGACTTTGACTCTGAAGAAATTGAAAGAACCCCAAAGGCTAGTTCAGTAATACCACTCTTCCCCAAGGTTATATTATTCCTGAATGAGTACTTTGGATTAGACCCCTCTCACAACATGACTGGTTCAGTGTAATACTTGCTCAGTATAATACTTTCTAAAGCTTAGTATAATGAGTTCACAAACTATAGGTAACTGCAAAGTAATATTAAGTATATTCTATTTAAGTCAATCTTTATAGAGTAAAACAGATTTTCCCCGGTAATAATTATGACATTAATTCAACCAAAATGTAAGTTAAGAAGCTATTATTTAAGAACGGTATATTAATAATATATTCAGAGTATCCAGTAGAATTCTTAAATTCCTGTTCAGTCTTGCATTTTCTTCTTGCATAAAGTTAAGTATATTCTTCATCTCTCCTCCCCTTTTTGTTCTTGTTGTTGGGAAGAAAAAGGTAAGTTGCTATTTGGAATAAAAAAGCATGAGCATTGAATATAAAAGGTCTCAGTTTCCTGAAATTCAAAGCACAACCATAAATAATATTCTGCCTGTGGTATTGTTACCTTTTCAGATGATCAACGGGAGTCAGTGGTAAATTATTTTCTTTGGTTTTGATTTTGATTCCTATTTAGATTAGTTACTCAAAATGAAAAGATTTTTGTACAGAGGTTATTTACTAAGAGCTATATTCATCCAAGATTAATGAAATTTCTACTTTTGAGTAAATGAATATCATTTTGGTCTTCATTTTTCTGTATTTTTTAATATTGGTGTTACCAACATAATTTACATGACTTTACACTGTGTGAATAGCAAAAAAGCTGGTCTAGTATAATAGTTTATTTACCTTTTGGCAGAGTCAAATTTAGTTTTGAATGTGAAAATAACATCAAATTCAAATGAAACATCAGTTATTCACTGAAATAATGTTTTCCCATCATTTACAAGCTGCTCCAGAAGTACAAAGTGAAAGATAAAGACTTTGTGTCATTTTGGAAATAAGTACATTTAACTTTGGTTGTGTGCATATGCATATATACATATGTATGCCTCTGTGTCTGTATATCTCTATAGATGTAGAGAGAAGTCCATATCTATGTATATTGCCTTTATCTACCCATAAAACCATATGCATACATTTTCCCTAGAGTAGGTATATTGTTCTCAGTTCAACTGACCTAATTTTCTTCTTTCAGCAGAGATGAACCTTTTTGCAATTAACACTGAGGAAAAGGTTTTTCAGAGTATGAACAGATAAAACAGCCATCTAATTTAAGTTCATTAAAAAATTGGTAGGGTAAATTATTTCTGTACTAAACTCTATTTGGGTTGATTTTCAGCATTGCTTTCAATAATTTTTTTATTAACTCAGAACACGTGTCCTACTTTCTGCTGTTTACATAGGGTAATAGCATTTCCAGAAAAAATGGGATAGTACTTGTACACGGGAAAAATTTTGCTCTGAAATAAATTGGCAGAAATCTGTCAGCCTTTAATATTTGTGATTCCCATCCCTGTGTAGTAAAGTGTTGTCAAATAGCAGATGGGGAAAATTAATTATTAAACTGAGCAATAAATAAAAACTGTAATTTTTTATTAGTAATCAAATTAACAGGAAGGATTAATCTTGCCATATGAACATTTGGATACCTGAGGGGAAAGAAGAATTTTCAATTAATATCACATTCCCTTGACATAACAACTTGGGACAAGAAGGGCAGGAGGGTTCTTCTAATTAATCAAATATAGCAAAAGAGAATTATAAAAAAGGAGATTACTTTTCTGCTAATTTCTGCCTTGTTCTCCACAGTGGAGAGTCTCCTTTCACACACACTTTTGTTTCTATTCCATTCTGAAGTGTTCTAGTCAAAAAAATACCTTTTGATTCTTGCAAGAGGAAAAAAAATCTGTTATTGGCTATGACAGAGGAGGCTAATATTATTCCAAAACAGAAAAGATTTTTTGTGCTCAGTCACAGAATACACCTTAATTTTTTCAACACATATCTTTGGGTCTGACATAGAAGAAACTCAGCTGAAGAGGAAAATTAAAAGTTCAAAACCAAAACTACACACTTGAACTCAGGCATATACTTCAAACCCAGGTGTGAACAGTGACTGTAGTGTTAGGAATGCTGTCCTGTCACGTTCATTGTCTTTTATCTGCCTGCAACCATATTCAACTCAATTATTTAGATATTGACATATGTGATAACATCGGCTAACAAATACACAAGGCTATACATTTTCTTTCAGGTTCTAAGTCACAATACAGAAGCGTACTGGTAATAGCACCATATAAAACATCTGCTTTTTCCAGTTAAACAACACACAATTTTTGAAAGTAAACACGAGTTCTGTAAGTCATGATGTTATCAATGGAGCAGAACTGACTCCCCTCCTCCTCAGTTAAGGTGACATAAGAGTAAACTCAAAAATGAACTAATTTCTCTGAAAAGCAAAACACCAACTCTGTTTCATGCTCGACTGGAAGAATATAAAATATGATTAAAACCACAAAAATAGTGACAGTTATAATGATATTTATTAATGATCTTTCACTCTTATTTTTATATCTATATATATTATGTTTACATGTGTATGAATACAAAATGTAACTTTAAAGGTGAAAAAGTGATGTTTCCATAAAACAAAATCAAGGACCTTCCATCCATTTGTCCAACCTGCTATGATATGATGTGATTATCCATTTAGTGAAAATAGTCTTATAAAAGCAGAGAGTGGGGTAAAGGATCATTAAAAAAAAAAGGTAAATACTTTGTCCTTCCTGACTAGATTTTTAGACATGTTTGTTTGGTGTTTATTTTTTTTCTTTTTCTCTGAGATTACATACAGATTTTCGCCATTTAAACACCTTTTTACTTTATAAAATGAAATATTTTCCACACAGCACGGAACAGAGGAAAAGATCAAATGCTAAATTCTTCCTGCTGTGAGGCATTCTTGAAGGCTGAATTTCAACCTTCTGATCAGCTTCATGCAGGCATATGACAGAAGGATTGAAAAGAAGTAGCTTTGAGAGGTAAGTTTGAAGGGTAGTCTCTGAAAAAAAAACCTTGAAAAAATGTGGGCTGGAGAAGTTAATGATTCTCCTTTTTGTGCTCTAAGTATGCTTGCCTTTTTTTATTGACTTTTACTGTAAACAAAAACAATAACTGTCTTCCAAGCTCCTGGAAGCTTAACCAGTTATAGGTAAGGTTTAATTTTACTATATTTGAGGAGTAGAAAGATTAAAATAGTTTTCAAAGCAAGGCCTCCCAGGAAAATATCTTTTTATTAGAGCAGTTGACAGTACAAGTAGAATTTAGCAAGAAGCATTATCTAAATTACTTTCAGCAGTTATTTGTACTGCACTGTTTACTATAGTGCTTAGTGACTGCAATTGATTAGGACTTAATTGTGTTACTAAACTAATTATACTGATGACCCCAATCACAAGTATTTTGTCCATAATACGTTCATTTTCAGCATAGGCTGAAAATCAACTCCATCGTATTTTAGCACTTCTTTATAAAGGCCAGTAAAAAGAGTTAAGAAGAAGGTCAAACTGAGAAAATGCTCAAAGATTACTAGTTTTAAAAAAATATTAATATAATATCTTTTAATAATGAGTAACTGATCTCAAACAAATTCTGTCCCTAAATGTATGTTTGTGGAATAAATGATGAACAGGAATCTTTCATAAGCATAAAAAATGTTAGACAGAAATAACTTAAGAATCTGAGGAGACTCATTGAAAGGCACTTTTCTTCCATTTTCTATTTGCTTTGAAATTTTCTAGAAATAAGACTAGAAAGAATCACAAGAGCAGTAACTTAATTTTGCCTTCAGAAATTTGACAAGAAACATTAATTGAGTGCATCAGGGTTTTTTATTTTCTGGGTTTTTTTGACCTTCCTCAGTCTGAATAGGGTGTGAAAAAATAGACTTTGTATCACATTTCAGTCCTGAGAAGTAAATAGAATCCTCAGTCATAACTGTAAATTTCTGCTTTATTTAATGAAAACAAACAAAAAAAAAGATATTGCTGAAAATTCCTGTCTTTCTAACAGCCTTGCTTTTTATTGCTGGATACAGAAAATGCCACGTTCTATACAAAATGATCAGCAGCTCAATACCAGAGGCCGACTGTCTGAATTACTCATAGATCTTCTGTTTTTTCAGTAGTGATACAATAAATAAAACTGCATAGTGTCTCTGCATATAACTGGAAGTCATGCAGATCACCAAAAAGAAAGAGAACCATCTGATTTCTTACCTCTTTTAGAGAAATATCACCACTGCAATGTGCTTTTAATGGATCTGAGATTATGGCATCAGTGTTACACGGTCTCTTTAGAAAGCTGCATTGCCATCAAGTAGCCCGTAATCAATTGCCATTGAAGACAGTGGGAGCTGTAGGGCTCATGAGAGGATGGAGGAAGAACAGATGGACCCAGACTGGAGGCAGTCAACAGCCAGTCACATAATGAACAGCTCTCTTGCCAGGCCATGTCCCAGTTTTTCAGCCGTTGGGCTGTAATATTCATTTCTTCTATCCTCATGAGCAACACAACTGCTTTGCCCAGTATTTACTGTATGCCTCCTGGGCAAGCTGCCTCACTACCTTCAAAAATAAAGCATTCATGAGAAAAAGCTTCTGTTAATGCTTTTTTCCCAGCCTGAAACTGGACTTGTGATACTAACTCTTAACCCTTTTATTATGATTACACTCATTCCTTCTATGCCAGAGAATACGGGACATGGACTATGGTGACTGGTTCAGCGTCCCTAGCCCCTGACAATTTTTTACACTGTCTGCAGCTAACACTAGATACCACATTGCACAAGCACTGGCGAGCCACTGGCAATGGAGATGTTTGGTGCTGAGATGTGGAGTTTTCCCTGAGGTTCAATATATTGAAAAATCAAGGTGGTACCCTACTCAGGTTACATCACGGCAAGTCCTGTTCGAAAGAGAATTAGAGCAAGAGCTATATGCTAAGTGAGAAAGTCAGCCAGGAGTGCAGAAGCCTAGAAGAGAAGGTGCTAATGTGCATGTCTCAAATACTGATAGTTGGATAGCCATGGAGTCAACCAAGGACTCTTGGTAAGAGTGTTCTTGCTAAGAACACACTGTGAGAAAGAACAGGATGTGGCTGGACAAGGAGGCCATAGGGAGGTAGGGTAGAACTCTTCTGGGGCAAATGTCTTTGTTCTGGATCCTGGAGATAGGCACAACACGGTACAGCACAAGTGTAGACATGAACTGTTGACCAAAGGATAATGTAGTAGGAGGGGATCGAGACCACCAAAGGCATCCAAAGACCAACCCATTTTCAGAAATGTCTAGAATAACAAGTTATACATGATAACTAACTTGTATAGAGAGCAAGAAACTTATCTCTGTGGCAGAAGAAACTTGTTTACATAAAGGTATCCCTACAAAGCCCAAGCATTGCCCCCAGGACCCTGGACACCCCATCAGCTTTATTTCTTTCTTTCTTTTTTTTTCTCTTTTTTCTTTCTTTCTTTCTTTCTTCCTCTCTTCCCCTCTTTCTCCCTCTAGTCTCTCTCTCTTCTCTTTCACCCTACCCCTTTCTAAAAACCCACCATCATGTGCTTACACTAGGAGACAAGGAACTAACAACAATTTTCATACCAAGTAAAGAACTTACTAATAAAACTTTGTAAGCTTTTGCAGATCCTCTGACTTTTGTAATTTGTTTTTGACCATGAGTATCTGTGCACTTGTGTGTTCCCTTCCCTTTCAAGGTGGGATGTCATGGGGGGGGGCAATATTTTCTTCTGCAATATCAAAGGAAATGTTATTTGATCCCAGTGGCACATAAAGGTATCAGGCAGTTGGCTAATCAACTACTTTAGTGCAATGGATCACAACCTCTAACAAGAAATGTCAGTCAGCATGTTTCAAAGACAGTCACTGACCTCCTCCAGGTTAATTCATTTTATTCTTTCATACTAGGACTCTTAACTATGGTTAATAGCAAAATAACCCCTACTTGACAGGATGTCTCACTCTACTTAATCCACTTCACCTCCTGAAGAAATGCTGTCACCTTTTCCGTCTTTATTTACAATTATTTCACTGAATTTAGGAGAATAAGAGGTACAGGGAAGGGAAGGAGAAAGGTTTTGTGCCTCATGGAAGCAGAATACAAATAAAAGTCTTAAAAGCAAGTAAAAATCAATGACAAAGCTTCATGATAAGTGATGAAAGGTCAGATTACGTCCTCATTTAGAATATAGGACTAAATTCATAGTAAATTAAAAATACAAATACAAATTTAATATGTGATATTATCTACTGCCAGTGAAATAAAAGAAATTGTTCAAACCCTTTAATTTATGCTCTTCCATTTATAGTTATCTCCATAAATTTTTTATCAGGTTCTTAGGTAACTACACAAATTGCTGCTGATAGTTACTTATTCATTACTGTTTTGTTCAGTTTCCTACCTGAACAGCATCTTTCCTCTAGGTGAAAAAGGAATGTCTCCTACTTAAACAGGATTTTATTATCATTTTATGATCACTGTGGAAAAAAAAAGCCTGTACAAAAGATCTCTAATCCTTCACAACTTGTTTGTATATGTTCATAGATAAAAATGTTTAAGTCTTTAAAAAACAGGGAAAGTATGTTTTTTTGCATGCTGTTGGATCTGTACAATCCCAGTAGTTAGATTTACTTTATTGACGATCATTTTGCAAGCAGTCAACTGAAACTGCAATTTGTACAGGCTGCCATTCGATGTCAATATGAATTATATTAGAAAGACATTTGAGGTTATTAATGTAAACAAAAGATGTATAGTAGTCAAAACAGAGTAACAAGGTAAAATGAAAACATTGCGCTTTAAATTGCCCCAGTTTAACATAGAAATTGTCTTCTGCATTCACTCAGTGAATACAGTTGGTAGAGAGATGCATGCTGATGTTCATGGTTTTATAAAGAAATGGAAAATGAAGTAGCAAAGTAACACTTTTTCGAAATATTGGGCTGATAACACATGGTAATTATAGACTACCTTGTCAAATTTTGTTTTCATAACCGATGCAGCGGTGGTGGTAGACTGTTTCAATTTAAATTGTTCCAATAAACTTGAAGAGTGCTGTTTCTCAACAGTTTCTCCAGCAAAATAATTAATTGGTGTAGATTTCATAGTAACTTTCAAAGTATTAGAGCTTTGACTTGTGTGAGCAGGCTTCTTGGGGAGTATGCACTTGTAAAATGTAAATGTAAAATTAATTGTCACCTATTTTCTAACTAAGGTTTCACATTTAACTAGTAGGTTTTTTTGCACCCTTTCCTGTTCAGAATAAATCGAATATAGTCTTATTTATACAATATACTTTTTGAGAAGAGGTTATACGAAAATTAGACCAACATAATACAAAAGCTATTAATTTTCTATTTCAATTGCAAAGACAGAGTTAAATATTTTTAATCCATATGTTTTTTCGCTACCAAAACTGTTTAGACAACTTCGTGAGAATATCACTGGAGTGATAAATATTAAATATTCAACCTGAGTGGAATATTCTTTTTTTTCATCACACTGTTCATGTTTAGCTGTCCATGTACTGCAGAATAGTTACAAGGCCATTTTATAGAAGACTAATTGCAGACCAGGTTGATATATCCCCACAGTATAAACTGTACTCTGTGACCTTACAGACTCGAGCTATACTTGATTGCAGTAGATCATTGATGACATACTCTTTTTTTTGTAGTTTGTGTCCCTATTATATTTTATGCTTTTAAATGAT
Source organism: Corapipo altera (assembly GCF_003945725.1). NCBI lineage: Eukaryota > Metazoa > Chordata > Aves > Passeriformes > Pipridae > Corapipo > Corapipo altera. The sequence goes on along the minus strand of NW_020884879.1, from coordinate 8,210,349 downwards.
AATTTATACATTGTTTTATTCACTATTTGCTTAATTCTTATTATCCCAGTAGATTAGTAGTGTTACCAACACAGCTATCTCAATAAAGTGTTAAATTTCTTTTTCAGCATTTTCCTTGAGCCTTTGCCTTCAATTATGAATTCAAAAAATTAGAGAAATGTTATCACAGCATGCCCTCTACATAGATGCCAAAATTAACTGTCAAGAAATCAGTGAAGTGTTACTTGCAAAAGTATCCATTTGTAGCAACTTATGCTTGAATACCTTGTTTGAATCAGTTTGCAAACAGGTGCCCTGTGAGGGATGCTATCCTTTGAATAGTTTAAGCCAAGGGAGCTCTATTAAACACGAGCCACCAGATGGCAGCACGATTGGCATCTCCCCCTTAGGAATGTACTTCAAGAGAAGTACCTGGTTAAGTGCAATGCTCTTCTTCATCTTTATGCACCAGTAAAACATACGGGTTGTTTGTAGCTCTCTGCTTGGGATTGTTGTTGAATGACATAACTCCTGCTCACAGCAGAAGAAAGTCTCAATGCTTTTGCTTTTTTTTGTAAAACATGCAATATGAGATTGCTCTCTCAAAAAGTACCAACCCCTTGAGATCGTTTTTTAACTGTATTTATTCTTCTTCTCTGGGGCAGAAGGATCCATAATATCTTATGCTGGATTTGGAGACTATTTTTTCATTATTTAAAAAGAAATTAAAAAAATAACCAGAATTAATTCCATGTTATTTTCCCCCAGAATTTAATCATATAAGAGTCCACAGAGCTCTTCTGTTGAATTTTTGCCATAAATAAGTCAGCCGTTGTGTCAGAGCTCAAAGAACCATCACAGCTTCAACTGGGTTTTCAACAGTTTAAAAGACATGAGGAATTATGAAATGCTAAAGGAAGGTCTCCACACTTCTTATCAGCCCTAGTTCTCTGTGTGTTTTCCCAGTGCTCACCAACATTTTAATAAACTTGTTCACCTGGTGTTGCCAAATTTCTTTATAGAAATCGAGGATCACTCTTCATCTGTTTAGTTTTACTAGTTCTGTAAACTGCCTTCAGATATTATCTGGACTGTGTTTCTTCACAGTCTGCGGACAGACAATGACAAGCTATTGAGTATTTCTGCTTTAATTATTTGCTTGCTGAGTGGCTTCACCTGTTGTCCTTGCAAAATGCAAATGTTGGTTAAAACTACAATACATGTTTTCTATAGTATAGAGGAGTAAAGGTAATCTTGAAAGATACTCATGTTTTAGTATTCTCATTACGATTATTTGAATTGCACTGATGAAAACCACCTCTTTTTTTTTCCCTGTTAGACATACTTAAATACTTTCATTTTCTCTTTTATTTGTTTACCTAGGTTTTGGTAGAAATATTATCTAGTGTTTAAAAAATGATCATCATTGGTTCTGAACAGAAGGTGGAAAGAGAGATTTTTTTTCCTCTTTTCTCTTTGACAATGTGATCCTTTGGTATTGTGACTGCTCAAATAATTCCTACACTGGACAAACTGAAAAGTACCCACATCTCCGAAGAGACAGGTTGCCATTTCAGAAGTGACAGACTTACCAGGGACTTGTATTCCAGTTCTCAGAACTCAATTCTCTTTGCCTCTTCAATTATTTATTTTTGCTTCCATGACACAGCCAGTGGTGATTGACTTGAGCACAATCAATTGTCCTGAGACCCTGTGAGCAACATAACCCTCTGAGGGATCAGAAAAGGAAAGAGAGATGGAACAAAATGAACCCTCTCACAAAAATGGACAACACCTGGCTAATGGCACATTCTGACTCACTTCAGCTGAAGTAAGTATATTGAACACTGTAAAAGCAAGAGCTTACTGCATTCACTACCACTCTGTAACAAGTATGGTAAAAATACTTTCTTTCTGGCTCCATGAGCTTTTGACCCTCTACAGACCAATTTCTGTTGTACCACTTGGCCTGGCATTTAAAAGCATTACTTGGACTGCAAGTAGGAAAAAATGGTGACCTAGGTTTGTTGGAAATAAGGGTAGAGACTGGGGAAAAAAAAAAAGAAAAAAAAGGGGAAAACACTTAAGCTGCATGCTGACACTCAGTTTGGGACAGGGAGATCTAACTGGTGAGCAAAGGTAATCAGGACCTGAAGTCAACACAACACTGGGGTAGATCAGACCAGATCTCTTCATCCATTGACTAAAAAGACTCAGCTGAATTTTGTGACATCTGTTTCAACCATCTTGTCCTAGGAGTTGGTGGAATACTGTCTCCCAAGTGAGAACATTTAATTCGTAACTCAAATAGTGTCCTTCTGCAAAACATGAAATGTTCTTTTTATATATATATGAAAAGACACTTACTGACAGCTTCCTAACCCTCCTCCCCCTATTCAACTGTGTGCTACTCACTTTATTAAATTCTGCAGTGGAAAAACTGTCCACTTATTTTTGATGTCTTTTTTTCCATTTAATGAGGATGGCTGCTAGATGACATTCTTTCTTATTTGATATTATGACACTTACTGATAGGTTTCAACTGAAATGGGTATCCTACTGAGTAGAAGCATCCAGTTACAACACCCCATCCTCCTGTCATGGTTCAGTGTTGCCATTTAAATAAAACTGACCTATGTGTTAACGGAGCTATAACCTCTGTTTTAGTGAAAACTGTGGCTCAGTCAAAAAGAGAGATGGAAGAAGGGAATATACTATGAAACACAAAAGGTGAAATATTGCTGTAGAAGGTAATACTTTAGCAAAATGTTTAGAGCTTGGCGGGACATCAAAGTAGTTGCTGGAATTATGGTTTCAAATTGAGCTGGAGTTTTTCGGGGTAGAGTAAGTACGTATGTATAGGTGCCTTAGGTCAGATTAAAGATACATCTTTCCCAGTGTCTTGCCTTTGAATGGGGTCAGCACTGCTTAAGGAAAACTTCCTTTTAGCAGCAGAGCAATGAAAAATTCTGGTAATTTGCAGCTTAGGGACTGCCTCAGTCAAAGGATCTGTGTTTAATAGCACTTTCTAGGGTATTTTTTCCATGTATGTATCTAATCTTTTATGAACCTATTTATACTTTTGGACTGTAAACATCTTGGCAAGAACTTCAGCTGTTGACTGCTTACCACTTGAAAAACTGCCTTTTATGTGTTTCCAACATGCTGTCTGATCATTTTATTTGCTGTGTTCTTGTACAGTAAAAAAAATAAAAAAAAAATAAAAAAATACCATTCTGTTTTCATCTTACGACTTAACTTCATAATGCCTTCTTCTGGTCATTTCTGAGATGTAGTGTCACAGTCTATTCAATGTCTCCTACTAGAGGTGTCACCTAACTCCCTCAATCAGCATTTATATCACTCTATATACCTTTTCACATTTTGAGGTAGAGTGACAGCATATAAATATTTAAGACCAGATATAATCTAAGCATATACAACAGTATAATGATGTTTTCTTTTATATTCAAGTATGAAGTAATTCCTACCATTCACATTCTTTTTACTGAAGCTGATTATTCATATCCAATGTTTTTCATCAAACTAGTCACAAGACTTGCAAGATGTTCTTTAAGTAATACTAGCTTGCTTATAGTTCATTGTTTTCGGGATATGTATCTACTCTGTCCAATTTTTTTCCTACTCTATGTAGATTTCTTTAAAATTTACCTTTTACCACTGTTTCTCAGACAGTCCACTGAACTGCAGGACCATACTAGCATTTTAGTTGGAAATATTTAAGTAAACTGGATGCTTGGATAAGGTAAGACTTGTATTAAGAAATAGATTCTTTAGTTGAGCAATTGATATGTTTGGAAAAATGGACAAATTCTCATAATGAGCCACACACTGGTTCTGACAGACAGATAAATAATCATGCTGATCCAAGACCAGGTTGGGAACAATAACCTGTGAATTATGTTAATCAGTTATACACTTTGAGGTAGAAAATTAGTTAGTGATAACATGGCATAATAGGATACAAACAAGCAAAAAGATGGCAGATTCAGCAAGGGTTTGTACAAGAGTTTTGTATTTGTGAGAGAACAAACTTCTAGCAGCGGGTGAGAAGTGGGACTTTTGATGTCTCCAGTGTCAGCATCTTCTACATTATGTCCACGGTTTTTAACATTTATTAGAATTTTACCCTCCATCTTATGTATTGGAGCTACTCTGCAGATCTCCCTTAAAGATTCAAATTTTGAAGGCAGAAAGAATAGTTGTTGCATGAAAACCAGTCTTTGATTGTTCCTTGTGTACTCCTATCCTTAATAAGTTGATTTGGTGAATTCGTCTATGGCAGTGGCTGACAGGATACCCCTACGAATTTTCATGGATTCTACACAAACATATTATTTTCTTTCAGAAAGCTGAATTAACACACAGACACTGAACAGTGAAATTGCTATGTACCACAATAAATTCTTACAGACAATCTGTAGAAGTTAAACTACACAGTAATGAATGAAAATTTTTCACAAAAAATACCATTCCATCTCACTCCTGGTTGTCAAGGAGATGCCAACCCCTGTCTCTATCTGTTGTGCAGAGGCTGGATATTTTCCTTTCCCAAAGTTAAGGTTATTGTTCTCAACTTATACATAGCTGCTTATTTGATCTGTCTGTGCCAGACCTGTTGAAAGTCAGTGTGCCTGAAATTTTTTCCCTTTTATAGCTCTTACCATCTGGTTCAATAGAAAGATTCTTCTTCTCCAGCTTGGTCTTCCTTACTACAATAACACTATTTACCATTTTATTTGTCACTTGTTTGCTTATTTTGCTATCACACCATAAAAAGCACCAAATCCTAGCAATTTAAAAGGAAAACCTTAAAAAAATTTCAAACAGGTAGTCCTTGTAGAAAAAGTCCATACTTTAATTATGTTATATGTTTAAATGGAGCCCAAATACAAAAGAAAAAAAAATCATATACTCCTTGTCTGGGGAGAAAAAAAAAAGTGAGAGAGAAATTGGTAAGGCACAATTTGCTGTTCACAAAGTGATATTTATGAATACATATATTAAAAAAACAGAACAAGGCAGAAAGCATATCCATGTAATTGCTGTTTAGGGAAGAGCTTAATGAAACAGACATTATTTTGAGAACATAGAAACTGATTTTCAGGTGGACACTGGTCTAAATGCTTCACTTCACTATATAATTTCCAAGATTTCTAAACAACTAAGAACCCTGTGGAACTGAGTTTGTTATCATGAACTCAGTCAAAGCAACTCAGCTTCACAATTCCATAAGAATAACTGTTTAACATACTAGTGATGAAATCATTCTAACTCAAAAGAATAGAATTAAAACAAAACTAATTCTTACAGACTCAATCTTTCAATCTTATTTTTATTCTCAGCAACTTAAATGGCAGGTCAGAGAACTCAGAACTGCACAGGAACAAATCTCGTAAAAGGTGGCTGCTTGTAGAGGATTTGAAATGAGGAAAAAATATGAGCTACATTAGAAGGAACATTATTCCTACAGTTTAAAATAAATTTAAACTAAGGTATTAAATTAGATTAAAACTGCACTGTCTTAAAGTAATACTTGATGTACGTATAGTTGCTTTCTCACTAGTTCCTACACACACCGAATCTTTGTATTTTAGTTTCTGAATTAGAAAAGACTCTAAAATAGAGATATTTTGCCCAAAGGTGGCAATATAAAATGTAGGCAAATAGATTACATTGATTTAAATTATTCCATTAAAGCATTATTCATGCCATGTTGAGATTTATGAAAGAACTTCTGTAGAAACTGCTCCCCTGGTTTAAGAGTTGTGTTATTTGTCAGGTTGAAGACAGATGGAAGGACATAGAGGCTTGCACTGGCTAACCAGAGCATGGTATCAGGCCCATATGAATAAACAGTCATTCACTGATTACTTTGTTTCCACTTGTCCATTGCATTGCTGATATTTGGATAGGTAGCATGATCCCCAAGAGTTTCCTCTTGGTGAGAGGAAAGATCCAGGGAAGACGTGATTCAAAGATGTGCCCACCAGCCATAGTCTCCCAGATCTATATTTTAGATAAAGTGTGTCATACATCATTTCTTGCTCAAGATTCTGCCTCAGGACTAGATTTTCCCTTTAAAATTAAGATGCACAGCAGAAGGTTATTTCATACAAGTCAGAGAAACTTTCCTAATAAATACAGCCTCCCTGAAAATAAAGTACTCTTCAAAATATAAAACTTTATGTCACTTCCATACACACTGTTGCAAATCCATAGTGCTAGGTTTGAGCTATACTATATTGTAAAGAAGAAACTTAAACATATGATTCTTTCCCATAAAGACAACTGCAATAATTGAAGGATGAATGCAAAATAAAAAAAAAAATGTTAATGTAGTGATACAAGTTTAAGAAGATGTGGGGATATAGATAGATAGATAGATAGATATGACTACTGGGAAAGTCTAGTGATCTCCTTCCCCTGCCTCCTCCCTTCACCTCCATCAACAGTGGAAATATCTTTTTAAAAATAGCTTCAAATTCATAAAGATCTAAACACAAATGAAATTGACAATAATATTGTTTAAATTTTTATTAAGTTACTCTATGTAATTCTTTGCAGAACAGGGCCAATAGTTGTATTGTTTTCTGTTTGACCTACAGTTTACATCTCATTTCTATCACTTAGGAACTAGAAATTATTTTTAAAAAATCAGACTAAAAGAGGTGAAAACAGTTATTCTGCTAAACAACATGTTCCTATATTTCTTGCTCATTCTAATTTAATTCCTTTTGCATAGTCTTAATGTTTCCAAAGACCTTTTCTGCTTCTCAACACTCTGTTACTCTTAATATGATATATAGTTATCCTGGAAAATAATGGCGAAATAGAGGTCCAAAAGTTTTGAACAATTTCCATAGTTTAATGCCATGACTTAAAAAGATATCATTGTTTTGGGGTGGCAAAACTCAATGCTTAAATATATCCACTAAATATAGTGTTTCAAACTGAATTACTAATTAGGATTTTAAGCAGCACAGTAAAAACAAACCAAATGTGCTGTCGGTTTGTTGTTTGGGTTTTTTTTCTTTTTTACAACAGTTTTGATGTAACAAGCAGGAAAAAAACAACACACCAAGTGATACAGTATGTTTTTTTGTTTTTTTCATTACATTTTTTTCAAATTTGTGTCATCTCTGTACAGAAAATTCATAGTTACCACCCAGTTTTCAGTTTGTCTGCCCAACCTTGAGGAACACTAAATAACTTTTCTGGAGGGGAAACAAAATATCTTTATTCCAAATAATGGGCAATAAAATTTTATGAAAGAAAGTTGGTAAAAAAAAATCATCCAAATGACTCCAGCTTTCATCTGTTGTTGACAAAAAAACTTTATATTTGTTTCTGATAAATTCAAAGCCGTGTATGGTCTGTAGTCAGAAAATTAAATTTCTGCTGCAGTGTCAATAAGTGGCTTCTACTAAGTGTCACACAATGCTTCTGGAAAAAATGGGTTAGTCATTAACATAATAAACATAACGGTTATTTGGTATACAAGATAATTACAAACTGTTTCCAATAATTGATAAGTTTTCTAGTTCACTGGGTATTGTTGCAGCTGTGAAAGCCAACAAACAAATAGCAAATGTCAAATTATATGATTTGCACAAGCTGGTAAGAAAACTTGGTATTCTGTATTTGAGGGGCCTACAAAAAAATTTTCAAAGATGTTATCAGTTTCCCTCTGTGAGCAACGAAATGAAATCAGTCTTCATACGATAATCATCAGGGCATTCTTTTACTGACGACTGTTTGGAAAGGTACAAGACAAAGTTATTCTGGTCTGTTTGACTGATGAAGTTGCAGAGACCTGAACAGAAAATCAATCAGCCTTCTCTTCTGGGTAAGGTACAAGTGATACAAATTTTGTTGAATAGAAAATCTAGGAAAAATGTCATGAGCAGAATCAAAACTTTATTAGAAACTTTGTGACTCACTAGAACTTTGAGTCTACGGGTGGAGATGGCCTGCATATGATGATAATCTTATGTAAATTTGATGATCTTTTGTAAATTTTTATGATCTTATGTAAATTTAGCTGCCTGAAAAGTCATCAACATCTTCAAATCCAAAACACATATGTACTCAGTCAAGAATGCTGATAAAATAAACTTGCAATACCAAGCACTTGCAACAGCAAATGCACTTAAATAGGGTAATCTATTAACTGGACACTCTTTTAACATTATGTATGCTTCACTGCTGATCTATGTCTTCAAAAACATAAATTGTGACAGCTACTTGCAATATGATTTGGCGAATCTGCATTAATCATATTGAACAAAAAATGTAATTAGAACAACTGTGATGACCAAAACTGCACAGCGTTGATGTGGCAGTGTAATTCAGATGATGAAAGAAATCCTGAGGATTACTATATGGAGGAGTCTCATGATAGAGTGAGATGAAATATCATAAAAGCTATCCTGGTGCTAATCTTGGATCATATAACATAGCACAACCATGTAATGAGGATCCAGGACCCATTTCAAAGGTCACAGTTCAGTTCTACAATGCTGATAAATTCTGAGGGTGCACTTGAGGTCAGAAGTAATTTGAATTCTGCACAGAGAGAGAGAGAAAAATAGGAAATCAGAACATTGAAAAGCAAATGTTCAGTAATACATAGTTTTACCCATGGGTTGTTCAGCATATTTTGAAATAGATGAATTCTCTAAGTAAACAGTCAAGGGAAACAGGTGACAGACGCTGATTGCTTCCCATGGAATATTCTTCCACAGAGTGAACTAGTGTATACACCAAGTTGCTTCTAACAAACATCAGTTGAATGCAGTTTAAGGTTTAAATCTCAATGCCAGTTATAGAATGGATTAAAATCCACGTTAGGACTAAGTTACTTCTCTACTCAAAAAGTTTGATTAATAACATTTTCCATTCAACTTCCAAGTCTGTCAACTTCTGTATTCAAAATGCAGCATAATCTCTCTTCCTTTTTTTAGCTCCATTATTTATCCCAAAAATCTCATTACTGATGGTTGTTCTCTCAGTATAATGCATTTTGTTTTCTAGGACATTCTCATCTTTAAAATTTTTACATAGTCTTATCTTGGCTTATGTCTCTGCTTTCATTTCCTCTTGTGACTGTTACAGTCCCAATGTTCTCTACAATCTTCCCACCTTATTGCTTTGCTCTTATTTATTCGTGTTTCCTTCTGACTTTTGAGAAGGATATGCTATCTGCCAACCATCCCTCCTTTACATTTAGACTTAAACACTTTTTTTTTTCTTTTTGTGGTAGTAATTTTCATCTCTGGTAATTTTACTGAGAACCTCATTGTATAGTAAATTGGGATGCCCAGATTCTTTGTTTAGATGTCATGTCATTATTATTTAAACCTAATGAAAGAAATAAAATAACTTTTGACTACCTGACATCAGTTAATAGTCTTCTTTCTATCTAATTTTTAATTTCTTTGCCATGGAAGACGGAGTTGATTAATGGTGGAGGATTGTTTTCCCTTATAACATGCTAATATATCTTGCTATTAGAATAAATAGACTGATGAATTAGTCTGATGAATACCTAATCATATTGTTCAGCACTCACATACTGCTTTATAGCAACATAAGTCTTATCTTTAGAACCTGCAGGGGAAAACTAGACCAGCTGCCAGATTTTAGTTTGTAGTAATAAGACTGTGAATATCAGTATTTTTTAACATAACTCCTCTAATTAGCAGTGGGTTACTAAAACAAAACGCCAGTGCTAAGAAATAAATGTTTAATGACCTTGCTATGTGTACTAACGTAAAACCCAAAATTGTTACTTGTTCAATGCTAATGCAACAATTTCCTTTTGTTTTTTTCCCCCTTTAGGTGATCAGGTGGATGAGAAATGGACTTGATAGTGGACATAACCTGGCATAAGCATCAATAACTCACAGTGTACATGAAGCAATTTCTAGTCATTTTGATGCTGCCTAAATCTAAACTGATAAAGATGAAAAGTTATATACTCCGGAATCATCCTCAGGAACAACTCGTGCTTACACAAATAGCTTTGTAGTGGTGAATTTCAGGAATATTAAATAATTCATCTTTATGTTCATGCTGTTATTCTACTACACAACTGCAAAACCAGAGAGGTACTTTTTTGTCTTTTTCTTTTAAGTGTTTAAAAATGATTATAAAAAGCTTTTTATATACAGAATAGTCCATGTTTAAATGTGTTTTGCTTCATAGCCTGCTATCACCCGGGTGGTCAGTCACCAAGAGAATGCCAATGCCTGTCCTGTTGAGTTATATGAACTTTGAGTGCTCTATGTTAAAGATCTGCTTGATGTTAGCCAAAAAAACTAAACAAGCAAAAAGAAGATTTTCTTTTATAATGTCTATAGGTTTATATTTTTATTTAATTTTAGTCTTTGAACTGAGATATTTATCTCCCTTTTAGATTAGTTACTGAAGAGCACATATTGCTCCTTACTGCCAACACTACAGGATTTTTGTCTTTGTTTTGTTCTCTTGAAAAACGCTCTCTTTTCAGATAAATAAAAGAGTATCGTCTGTTCAGCTGACACTGTCAGTCTCACAGTAATATAAAGCTATGAACAGGTTTTCTAACAATAGTACTAAGATACCAAAAACTATTTCACCAGGTATTAGTAACACAATAATTGAAAAAATGCAAAATATAGCCTTTTAAGGGAGATATGCAATTAAAAAAGAGTCATGTATGTACTGCCAAAATTTTGGATCAAATTGAAGCATCTTTCTGAAGGAATATTTCAAGTGATTTTTTCTTTGAAGGATAATTATCCACACTCCCTTTGTTTCCTTATTTTCCCCTCTCTAAGTCAAGCTGATAAGAAGCAGAGCAAGGATATCATTCATAAAAAGGAAGAGAATGTTACAACTGAAGAAAGAAAAAAAAAGACATAGCAATTTCTCTGTTAAAAAATAAATCTTGTTTATTTTCACTGCTAATACTCACACACTCACACACTAGGACACTCTACCCTAGTACACTTGGAGGCATTTTCCTTACAAATTTATTTTTTCTTTCTTTGTTGTTTCATTTGATCTAAAATAACAGTAATCTGACCTGTAAGTACATGTTTCCACATTGTGAATGGAAAACACAACAGCAACCGTTACTGCTTATTTTAGAGAAAAACTAGTATTTTATAGCCATTTCCAGTAGATTGATCTTCTTTCTCCTTTAATTCATCAGGAAAATTGGCTTCTGTTCTGTATGAAAAAGCAGATACTACTTGGGTTACCCTAGTCATAAATGCAAAGGACTACTTGTAGTTTATTTTTAATATGTCTCTTTATTTAAGAAATCTTAATTTTGAGAACCATATATTAAGGGGCAATGTTAATCAGTACAGCATAATAGAAGGGGAGGATATAAAGATAATTTTAATAATATATATGGAAGGGAGAAATTAGACCCTAGAAAAATAACTAGTACAAAAATCATAGTGTCAATCATCAAAAATGGAACTAATTGGTAAAAAGAAGTTTTTTCATATTCACACATTTTCCTTACAACTTGTTGCATCCACAGTTTAATATATATCCCACATGAGCTCTGAAAGCCGAAAATACCCTATATTTAACAAAATCCTGCTGAGTTAGGCTCTTCGCAAAACAAGACCCAAAATCTCTATAAACTTAATCAATCTGTCTGACCACTACAGACATTCAGTTGATCAATAGCAATTTGTTTGGTGAACACATGGAAATGTCTAATAAGTCAGTAAAGTTCAATTATAGCTATGCATTTAATTACAACTATTACAGAGTTGTAAAAAACAGTCTTACTATAAAAAAAGTCTAAGTTCACACATGTGCTCACTTTATAATCAGAATAGATTCATGTTATTACTTATTGTCTTCACTGTTTGAAAAAACAGTTTTCTAAAAATAATTAGCAGATTGTAGAAGGCTTTTCATTGTGTCAATATTGCTAACTGAATTCAGCTGTAATGGTAGCAATACACTATCGAACACAACGTCTTGAAAATTAAGGCAACACCTACATGGCATTATTCTTGCTAGTATTCTGTCAAAAGTCAAAGACTTTGAAATACAGATACATAAGTAAGAAATGCTAGGTTTTGAAAATTTATCACTAGTGCAGAATCACAGAACAGTTGGTGTTCGAAGGGACCTCTGGAGATCATCTAGTCTAACCCCATTCCTAAAGCAAGTTGCATAGGATCCTGTCCAGATGGCTTTTGAATATCTCCAGTGAAGGAGACTCCACAGCCTCCACCACCTCGTCTTGCTGGTCTGTCTTTTCTAAAAAGTATGTAGCCATCCTTGACAGCATTACAGACATACAAGCTGTCTCAGCATTGTAATTGCAATGGTATCATGGGCCTGTTTATTCTCTATGTTGCATGCATTGGTGGACAAGCATTTCAGAGAGGTAATTGAGGTTTTCCAGTAGGGGTGTAAAAGGTTCCACTGGAACCGTGAACACCCTTGAAGTGGTTGGCCTTCTTGGTCTCCTCTTGGAAGCAGGTAAGAAACATTTTTCACTGTTACAGTTGGCCTGACTTATTCACCAGCACTTACCCTTGCCTCCTTGTAGAGAACTGCCTTAGCTGAGTTCTAAATTAATACACCAAACTGGTTCCTGAAGTTAAGTAACTATTTTTTAAACCTGTTTCTGATATTTCTATCAGCAGTCACTGAACTGTGTAGTTTATTATCAGTGCAACTGTTGACTATTCTCCTCTGCACTCTTTTCTTT